>NW_024464702.1:458127-495248 GCF_000004515.6 Glycine max
CCTCCCAACCGTTCAATGTGGAATGCAAAGATGATGAGCTTCACTTAAAATTTACTGGGACCAAGATTTAAATTGATGCATAAATTCACCCTTATAAAAGTATTGACTCTTGAACAAGAGAATATTAGGAACTACTCACTCTTTTTCATGATAAGCTACATAACTTCTCCTATCTCAAGTATGCCACACTAATTTATTTTTAAGTTTTTTATTTCTCCCTATTGTTTAAATTTAGTCTATCTCAATTTAAATTTGAATTTTGAATTTTAAAATTTGATACATTATATCAATTTGATAGACATACAGATCATATGTATTTATTTAAATAATTTGTTGACAATGTGGTCATAGCTAAAAAATTGCAGAGCGAAAAACTTCTAACTAAATGCTTAGGTGTAACATAAATTGGAAAATCAAAATATGGATACTTACTGGGTATAGTTCAAAATCAGCAGCTGGCCCAATGTTCAGAGCCTCAGTTTTGCCAGGTCGTACTATTTAACACTTGTCAAGAACTCATTGATGCTCTCTCTTGTTTGAACAGAGGCAGCAGTGTCAACCAAATAATCATAAACCTGCTAGATATACAGAACATTCATCTACCAATAAAACTTACAAATATTCCCATTTATTAGAAAAATCAAATCTAACCTTGTATTCAGACTGCGCTACTTTGGCAATAACTCTTGTTGGATCCTTTGAAGCTCCTTTAGCTCGTAAGAAATCAAGGACCTCAAAATTTGTGAGTGCACTAGCATTGCCCTCTAAGCTGTGACAAAGCTATTAAACATCAATCATATCCCAATATAAAAGAGAAAGGTTCAATTGAAATTAGTGTATTAATTTTGAAAACAAAGAAAAATGGTAGAAACATACATTTTCATCTATAAGACACCAGAGTGAGAGAAAAGGCAGTTACAAAACAAGAGTGTCTCCTTTGCTTCTACAATAAAGCCAGCCCAGTACACAAACAGACAATTACAGAATGAAATTCCCAGTTTTCACAAAATATAACAAATCACACTGCTAATACAGCTTAAGCACACATAATTGGGTTGGGGTGGACATCAAAAGCAAAAAAAATTGAGTTGGGTGTGTTTTCCCCTACAAAGAAACATAGCAATGTTAAAAAATTAGAACAATACATTTAATTTGAGCAACCAAACAAGAATAAAATAGTGAAGACAGAAACTAGTTGTGAAGCTTGTGGCGGTTTGAATTGTGGGTCCAAAGAATCTTCTGGTTTAGCCTTGGAAAAACTGGAATCAACAATAGGCTTTGCATTGTTAGGCTGAGTTAATCCAGCCACTGCCTTCATTCATGTGATTATCAATGTTTACTCCTACTGCACTCACTTCCTAACCTTCTGGTTTGTGATTCTTGACATCAAGAAAAATTGAATGCTTGATTACAATCAGCATCCCTATAATTTAAGTGTGAAATAACTACTATCTTCCATTCATTTCCATAAATTATCATGAAATTCATCTCTCTCTATTCCTTTTAATACATGTTAAAATCAAAAGATAAAGACTAAACCAGCCTATAAGATTTAAAAGCTTAATTCACTAGAAATTACCCTTACCTTTCGTTAAGTTATCATGTATTAGTCATGAGAGTGAACACTAAATAAAAACGATTGCAATATAAATATATACATGAAGAGTTGGGTTATTAAAAAAAAAGTACCTCCATTGAGCCATAAGAGAACGGGTTTTTGTTCTGGTTTGCGAGTGGCCTCGAAAAACCATAGAACAGTGTTGTGCCTTGAGTTTCATTGACAGTGATATAACCACCATATTCTTGAACTTGAGGCTGCGCAGGAAATCCATGCACTCTATCAGCTTCTTGCTCTGCCAGTATCTCCTGGCTAAGGTAACTAGCTACTGAAGGCTTTGCCACACCTAACGCTTCTATGGTCAAACAAACAAAAAGCAGAAGATGAAGATTAAGAAAAACTGAACACAAAGCCATAACTGATATATATCTCCGGTGTAGGTGTGTTTGTGTAGGTATGCGATATATATCCACGCATTGAATTGGCTAACGGCCAAACCAAATACGCCAAATACAGTGATTCAAAAAGCATTCAAATGCCTAAGCTGCGCCGCATTTCAGTAAGTTGCAGATGTGATCATTACAATGCAGCAGCATTAATATAGAGTTGCATGCTAAAAGAATCAAAATCAAAATCTGGTATATATTGGCTTAGAAATATTTCTAGCCTTGTAGGAGAATTTGTAGAAGATAGGAATGAGAAAACCCTAAGGTTTATACTGTAATTAATAACACAAGAGTCTCAAGATAGAGAATGAAGCTTCATTGTAAGAACTGTGGAAAGCACCTGTAGTAGATGACGAGAGTCATGAGCAAAATGACGGCGACAGCAACGAAGTCTATTTCGTTGAAGCCTTTGGGAAGAGACGGCACCGTATGGCGCCATTTGGTGGAGGAGATTCCGATTGTGGTGCCTAGGTACGTCGTCAAGCCTCTGGCGACGGTGACATTGGAAAGCACAGACCAAAGGTGACGTGGAGGTAGCTGAAGGCGCCGTCGGCAACGGGCATGTCGACGACAAACTCAGTGTAGCAGAAGGCGGAGAGGAGGGTGCAGAAGCCGGCAGTGGCAATTAAAATAAGAGTAAACACCAAATTCAAATTAAATACTAATAGTATCTTAAAATTTCATTAATTTATCTAGTAATTAAAGAATCCTAGGAAAAAGAGTGTGCCACATACTAGTAATTCAATGATTAACACTGAAGATCTTTTAACCATATACATATACTTTACTAATTAATAGTCTCAATTGTGATTTTGTTACTATCTGACTTTTCTAGGTATATTTATTAGCCGATTTACTCCAATAAATAGTCGGAAAAATTGAAATCCAAGTTGTCGATCACCTCGGAAAAATTGAAGCAAAAGGCGTCTTTTCTTTTTGTTTTTCTTCTCTTGAATAAATGGTTGGAAGACAAGTTGAGAAACAAAAAAAGGCTCAATAAGCAAAACATTGGATTGAAACAATTTTCTCTTCAAAATCAATCCAATCCAATTGATGTGTGAATCTCATAAATGTTGATTAAAATGAAACTGTGTTTAAGTCTGTCTGGAAGAGCAACTCTCTGAAAAAAGTCTTGACTTTTTCATGGAAACTTTTACATGACCGTTTGGCAACTAAAGAAAACCATGATTATGAAGGGCCAAGACATTTATAGTAGCCAAGATGAGGTTACTACTTCACCTTCCTCTAGTGAAAGTGAAGAAGCAAAAGGGGAAGAATCAAGTGAAGAAATTGACTCCCAAGAAGAAAGGAACCTTTTAATGGTCAAAAGGCATCTAGGAGGCCAATCTTGTGACTTGGTAAATTGGATTGATGCTATTAAACATCACTTGTAATGTTGCTCTATTTTTTTTCTTCATCCATGTTTTTGTGTGCTTTCGCATTCCTTTATAGTCGCATACAACTATTCAAAAAAATTTCCCCATTTCTATTTATAAGCGAATGAACATAGGAATGATATTGAATCATATTTCTGAGTTCGACCTAAGTTAATCCCGTGCTGCGGAATTTCCAAGTTTTACTTACTTTTGAACGATTCGAAAGTCATTTTCAATTATTTTTTTTATCGACATCAATCGAGACTATTTTTGATCGGATGTCAGTTGGGGCAATTTTTTGGCAAACGCCGACTTGGACTTTCTTGGACGACATAGGCTGGTGATATTTTTTTGCTTGACATCGATTAAAAAGTAGCACCTACTAATGTTGATGAGAAAAAGCTTGGCCTACGTCAGTTGAACAAACCCTCAGCTGCCATCAACAGAAAACAAACTTAGCTGATGTCAACATAAAAATAACAATGACTAACATTGACTGAAAACCTAGCCTATTTGAACAAAAAAATATCCATAAAATGGCTTTGGCAAAAACCCTAGCTTGATGTCGACCAAAAAACCAACCATATGTCAGCTAAAAAATGGCCTTGGCATCGACCAAAAATAGCCTTGACCATTGTCGACCGAAAAACATCATCAACTGATAAGTTCTATCCTATTTTATTGTGTACTTTTTTACTCTTAATGTTTATTGTGCCCAGTCCAACCATTTGAATGATGTGAGAATAGACTGTGATTGGAAAGTCATGATTTTATTTGGAATTGAAATTGGATGGTTGATGTGTTATGACCTAGGGATTTGTTTTAATATATTAATTTTATAAGAGGCTTGCTTTATATGTATCAAGATTTTATGATTTATCTTTCTAAGGATATGTGGTAAGTTGTAAAATTCAGAATATTTTTTCCAAGAAATTGGGGACAAGAAGAAATGATGTCTCCTTAACCATGAACTATGAAATTGGGATAGAACACTTCTTTTATTATATGAGATTGATGTTTTGGGTATTTCATGAGTCATAATGGTTTAAATAATATAAATTTTCTCAAACTCTATTTGAATAATATTTAATGAAAAATATAACTTTTTTATTTTTAGAGATTGTTTAATCTAGTCGATAAAAAATCAAGTTTTAATTTCAAATCAATCAAATGAAATTTTGTTCATTTAAATAGTGGATAAATTGAAAGTTCTAGGCATTGAGACAAGTTGTTGTGGTAACGATACTCTACATAGATTTTTAACTATTTGTATAGGTACACTTGCCTAGTGGTCAACTCCAACTTGTTCAAACTCATTCAAACCCATGAACCAAACCCATAGACCCATTGATGTGACATGTCTTTAAAATTACTATTGTTGTTTATATGTTTACATATTTTTTATATTTAAAAGTTCAAATACTGGTGATAACACATTCACTAACTTGTTCAGACTTCAAAGTCTTTCATGAGTTACTAAGTTCCCATTCTCTCTCTCACTCTCTACACTTAGCATCAGATTAAGGTTTCCAATTCTTTCTATTGCCCTCCACACATTGACTATAGGACATCCCCTCCATAACGTATTTCGATTTCTTCGAATGTCGTTGTTGACTTATTGAGATTAAGTACTTAATTGTTAAGCAATATCACCATAACACTTTCATGATGCGCCAGCTAAGTGACTAGCTTCAAGGTGATTTTTCATAATTTGTAGTTTGTGCTTATTTAAAACCTCAGTTTTAAAAAGTTTAAAACAAATTTAGATGTTCAGAACCAATTCACTTAATCAAAATCAACTTGTTTGTGACCAAGTTGTTTAGGGTTGGGTTTCATAAAAAAGTAACATGAATCCAACCTACCTTCTAAAGGAGGAAGCTACAGGATTGAGCCAGATATATAGGTACAAATTCAATAAAAGGGACAACATTTTTTTTTGTGTGTGTGCGTATGTGAAGGGTAAAAAAAGTTGGTCAAATCAATGTTATCTTTTTTAGTTTTAAGTAAAGGTTTCATAGATAAAAAATTGAAGGTAAAGAAATTTTGAATTCCATCATAACTAATGTTTTATTTGGTATAGATAAAAGATCTTCTTATACTATTTACTATTTAATTTTGGATGATGAGTCGATTTGGTAGTAGGTTTCATAAATTAGAAATTGAAGTAAAGGTTTTAAGAGTGATTTGATTTAGGCTTAGCCCTCCAAATGTCAAAAATAGTCAACCAAAGTCAAAGAAAGGAGTTGTAAGTCGACCAATTTATGACAATTTTGTAAAAAGATACAAGTTTAGTCAAAACCTTAGAAATTAGAGTTTTGAACACCAAATTAACTAATAAATTAGTGTAGGCCTAATATAAATAATTTAAATAGACAAAGACCTAATATAATTAATGTTTCTAATTATTAATTAGTTAACTAGAATTTAATTAACCTTAATTGTCTTAATTAAAGCTAACTAATAATAGATTACTCCCTCCGTCTCGAAACAAGCTAAACAGGTATTTTATTTTCAAGATCCTTGTGATGAAAGATGGTTAGTGGTTCTACATGGAAAAACAATTAACGTTAATTTAGCCTAAAAAGATTAAATTTGTACTTCTGAGTTCGAGGATAGTGGGAAGCGTTTTGAGACTTTGAAAAAGGGGAACGAGAGGTCAACATTGTGTTAAGCATAGAGGTGGGTCTATGTATTCGGTGGTGCATACAGGATATTAGGAAGGGAGGCAGATTCATGAAGGTGTACCATGGGTGAGTAACTTTGTGGATTTATTTTACTTTTGCATTTGTTTGAACTCACTAAGGCATGGTGCTATGGCACTTCTTGTGTCTATTGCCCATCCAATTATTAATATATTTGATCTTTTTTCTAAAAGCATTGAGGTGAGACACAACAAGGTTCTAGGATTCAAAAAACTCATCTTTAATTGATTTAGGTGAGTTTTAACTATTAGAAATTGTAATTTAGTTTATAAATATAGATTGGTGATTTCACAAATCCCATGAAATTATATTTTAAAATTTCTAATAGACACGTTATCACTTAACTAACGATAGGAATCTAGAATAATTTTTTAATATATCAGGAAACTAGAGGTCATCATTAATTCATTTATTGATTTTTTTTTGTCTACCATTAATATTTTAAGAATATAAGTAAAAAATTGATTAATGTTACATTAAAAAGCTAAAATGACAATTATTTTGATTTTTTTTCTCTTACATTACAATTATAATGGAATGGGAAGGAGTAGAATATAATGAAAGATAGAAGATTAAAGTCTCTTGCAAGATGAATAATGAAACTTTAATTAATCCTAATGAAACAAATTTGGACCCAAAAACCTAATGGGCCAATGGGGCTCGGCCCAAAACCCCAAGATGTAGGGTTACAATACAAGAAATGTAAACACTCTCCCTTGGTCTTCATTCATGCACGACCACTTCTAGAGTTTTAGGAGAGATAAGACAGCTTTTATCTCTTGCCTGGTGTTCTCTCACTAACTTCATGGTCATCCTACGTCACGTTCTCACCTTTACAACTCAAATCTTGTCCCTTGGACATCAAATTCAAGGAGGAAGCTCTAGCAGACAAGGGTTTTTCATCAATCCATTTTGTTTTGCATTTTCTTGAACTCTAGAAGACTTCAAATCTCTCAAGGTATTGGGAGGTTCTATTTTCTTTAATGTCTATTTTGGTTTGGGAGGTTATCCTCCATGAGTATGGGCTCTTAGATTTGGTTTGGGGGGGATTAGATTGAATTTTAAAATGAAATCCAAAATCTGATTTTATTCAAAACAGATGGGTTTATTAAATTTTAATTTGTTCGACTTTTGGTTTATTTGATTTTCAGTTTTTTGCTTGATTTATTCATAAAGTTATTTGATAAAATCAGTTTATGAACATTCCTAAGAAAACCGATAAAGTAAAGACATCAAATGTACAATTAAGTCTATTAACTAGTAAAGTACGTTTTTGTTGACAAATCTACAGTGTTAAACATTCATAGATTAATATGTATAGTACATTCTTTTGCCAATGATTCTTTAATGGACATTCTCTCCTACTTAATTTTTTCAGTTTAATGTAAAAGTTTATTTAGAAGGAAAATTAATTTTGAGTTGCATAAAAAATTCCTTGTTGCTTTTGGTAGGGATAAAAGATCTTCATATATTGTGCTATTTACTTTTGAATGATGAGTAGATATGGTTGCACATTATACATAAATTAGGTTAGTCCTTTTTAATGAATTTAATTACTTATATCGATATCTATATTATATTTATTAGGTTAGAAATATGTAGACACAAAATAACATAACACCATGACATAAACTTTTGCAGTTTCCAATTGAAATTCACATAATTGGAAGGAATTATAGAATATATATATATATATACACATATATATACGTCAAAGATTAATACTCTCTCTGGTCTCATATATAAGCAAAAATAATTACTTCCCATAAATTAAGAAAGTTAGTTGAAATCATTTAATTTTACTAATCTCAAGTAGAAAGTAAGGTTATTCTTAAAATGTCCTCCATTCAAACCTGATACTTTGTAGACTATATTCCATCCAATATCTACATATATTGTTAGGGATGAGTCGAGCCTAATGGTTAGTGTTTTATATGCATACCTTGGAAAATTGCACTTTTCTTAATTTGGTTTTTGTTCTTTCTTGCAATATCATCACACTCAATTTATCAGGTATTTCTTTATTTTTGAAGTGGCGTCTACATATATTGTTAGGGATGAGTCACCAGATTCTTTGTACACTAAAAATAAAGGAGTCACCAGATTCTTTGTACACTATATTCCATCCAATATCTACATATATTGTTAGGAATGAGTCGAGCCTAATGGTTAGTGTTTTATATTCATACCATGGAAAATTGCACTTTTCTTAATTTGGTTTTTTTTCTTTCTTGCACTATCATCACACTCAATTTAACAGGTATTTCTTTATTTTTGAAGTGGCGTCTCCAATCATCACACCTTGAAAAAGGTATGTATGTCTTCAACACCCCAATCCCAACCAATAGGGAAGATGAGATCATTGCTAAAGCCCGTTAGAAAACAAGTATGATGGTTATATTTGAATGGGACACATCTTAAAAGGTACGTGTGTGACACTTTTTTTTAAACTACGTGATGGGAACAAATAAGAAATTTCTTGTCAATTATTTTTATAATTATCGGATGATTGATAGTAGGCCTTTTATGAAACAAGTGCATAAATTCAATGTATGCTTAATATCTACGAACAAACACAATATGGATGTAGATGAAAGTTAATGATTCTATCTTGAATCATTGACAAAGTTCCTTCCTTATGGAATGACTTTAAAAAGTTTGAAACATCTAAAAGATCAAACCGATTTCTCTTGAACAACCGAGGTAGTAAAATGATACCAAAGGTACATATGTTCAACAAATGGTGTGAGTAATGGAGGAAGGTACATTGAAAAAGTTCTCTAAGAGTAGGAAGTGGGATTTTGTTATTCATGTAGTTTCATGTGCAGCCATAGTAAAAATGCATTTACGACTTCATTAAATATTGGATTGAGTTGGAATTTTGTGAGCCAATTCAGGATACATAATTCTTAAATCTAAATCTTTGATTTGTTTATTGGTTGCTTGTGGTGAGAGATATTTAGTTTGTACTATCAACAATTTTTTTATACTTTCATCTTCTTGATTCTCTATTTGTATGTTTGTTGTTGTTTTAGTTGTTTAACCAATACTCACTTTTATCTAAAACCATGTGATTTTCAGAATCATGGGATTTGGTTGTTTTGTTAAAAAAGGTGAGAGGTATTTTGTTCATTAAGTTGTATGATTAATTGGTGAACGTGATTTGTGCACTAACTTGAGTATGTTTAATCTAAAACCATTTGGTTCATATATATTTTTAAAATGGTGGGTGATTATGTGAAATTTTCAAAATTATTTAAAGATTGTATCCTTTCATGAGATCTTGTGTTCACTCATATGAAGTGAAAGTATGAATAGATGCGCAACAAACATGAGATGTGACTCTTCACCAAGAGTCATGACATGTGACTCTTACCAAGGGCCTTGAATGCAGAAAATCACCGGATTCTTTGTAACCGTGCCCCTTCCTTTCTTCCCTTATGCACATAGAGAAATAAGGAAACTATCATCGCTAGTTGTTTTCTTTGGTTTTCCTTAACTTTTGTTGAGTCATCACCTCCAATTTCAACTAACATAATAGATAAATTTTGCTCGTGCATGTGTGCACGCATACCATGTCGAAGCATAGGTTGATGTCGTAAGATATTATAAAAATACATACCTTTCATACACAAACAAACATATTGCTAAATCCTACCAGATCATATTGTAGTTTGATTTTTTGAACATTCATGTCATTTAATTATGCTAGTATCAAAAATAAGTAAAGCATATTAACAAATGGTAAAGATTTGGTTTATAAGCTAATAATTTGTTCAACAATGACAAAATTTTGTTATATTTAATTTCTAAGTCAATGTATCTAGTCTATTGATTCTCTTTTCAAGATCCAATACTCCTCCAATAAACTGCCATGATTCATTTATCTCATTTCCATCTTTATAATCTTCCTCCAAAGCCTCCATCAGTGGTTCAACGGTGTCTTGGGAAGGATTTCCAAATAAAATAGTTTTCAAAGGAGAAAATTCAGGTGGAAACACCAGCATCATTGCGTAGACTGCTCTTTCACCGAGTAATATTCTTTGCAAAATCACGATGATGATACAGTATTCACTGCTTCCACCATCCTGCATAACGCGTGGTGACATCTCCCTCAAAAAATCCAAGCAGGAAAATAGAAATTCCCGTTGGATATGGGTATGTAGTAATTTTTCCATGCAATGCCTTTGGTTCCAAAGAATGTAGCCACATAATCTAAAACTTCTTGATGCATTCTAAATTGCATTGCCACTCTTTATGTGATAGGTACTTTTGCGTAATACATTTGTGTGACAACTAGCATTGAAACTCTCATGCATATAGCAAAAAAAAAAAAACTATTTTTATGTTGGCTTAAAATATTGGTCGCAAAGCTGATTATCTACATCAAGGAAAACAAACTTGCTCACCAAGCCATTGGGAGAGAAATCAATCTCTGCCAACCAAGTTGCATGGAATGTTTCATGCTCCATTTCATTCCCATTATCGATGAACATCCACCCTTGCTAATGTATAAACCCCATCCTTTTTATGCCTTGTAGTTTGTTTTCCTATTGTATGTATCAATTTCTTCTCCACTTTTATCATTTCCTGGCTTTGAAATGGGGTGAAGACGGGATCATGAACTATTGGAAAATTCTCCAACACCATCACATCCTCCAAGGTGTTTTTTTTTTCTTACCTTAGGGTAACAAAAAGGTATTTGTCTCAGGACACCACTTCTCAACAACCCCAAAACACATGTTTTCATTTTTTACTATGAAGCGCTTGGGTTGAAAACATGTGTTTTGGGTTGTTGAGAAGTTGTGTCCTTACAAAAATACCTTTTTGTGCTCCTAGGGTGAGAAAAATGTCACCTTGGAGGATGTGATGGTGTTGGAGGGTTTTGCAACTGTTGGTGATCCTGTCTTGACCCCATTTCAAAACTAGGAAATGATGAAGGTGAAGAAGAAATTGATACATAGAACAGGACAACATCAATCTCCAAGGAGTAAAAAGAGTGGGGTTTATATAAACATTAGCATGGATGGATTTTTGTCAATAGTGGGAGTGAAATTGAGCATGAAACATCCCTTGCAACTTGCTTGGCAATGATTGGCTTCTCTCCTAGTGGGTTGGTGAGAAAGTTTGTTTTCTTTATTGTTGTTCATCTTGCTGGTGAGAATCAGCTTTGTGACCAACAATTTTATCCAACATATAAAATAATTTTGGTCTATCGAAGAAAACAATAGTTTATTTGACTGGTAATGAAGAATTGGAATTGTAGTTAACTCTTTGGTCACCCTTTTACTACTTGATCCAAACTTGGGTGTGGGAGAGATTAACAAATTAGCAACCATCGCCTAGGCTGATTACCAATGAAGAACCTATGCTATTTAGGTGGAACAAGCTTAATCAATTGAAAATTGACGGTGTGAGATTTTCCCAGGACTCTACTAGGGGCAATTTTCCTTGGCATCCTTAATCATGTTCAAATTGTTGGTAAGTTTAGGTCTTTTAATCCAAAAAAGAAACTTGGTTACCATGTGAGAGTAATTTGGATAAATGAAAATAGTTTTGGTTGTTATATGCATGAGTATTTCGATGCTTGTTTGCAACAATGTATTATAAAAAAGTACCTACCACATAGAGAGTTGCTATGCAATTTGGAATGCATCAAGAAGTTTCAGATTGTGTGATTGCATTCTCTGACACCAAAGCTATTGCATTGAAAAATAACTGCATACCCAAAATTACTTTAAAAAATTGCAAACAATATTACTTGGCAAAAAAGCAGTTTAAAGCTACTCTGCCATCATGGACCTCATGTATCAAAAGCAAATCAAAATGGTAATGATGCTGATGTTGCACCTGAATTTTCTCCTTTGAAAACTGTTCATTTTGGAAATCCTTCTTAAGACACTGTTGACCCAAGAGATGGAGGCTTTGGAGGAAGACTATGGAGATGGAAATGGGAAAAATGAATCAAAGCAATTTATTGAGGGGTTAATGGATCTTGAATAGAGAATCAATAGACTGGAGACAGTGACTAAGAAATTATAAAGATAGCAAAATTTGGTCACTATTGAACAAATTATTCTTATAATGCCTAAAAAGAAAATATGACACGATCTTTTAATTTTTAATGCCTTGGGTACATTAATGCCTTGGTTTCACATTTGTTATTTGTTATTTTGCCTTACTACAAGAAAAATGACCTATACCTACGGACAAAAACTATCACTATAAATAAAAAAATCCGTAGGTAAATGTATGATAGACTTTGTCCTACGGACGTTTCTTCCGTCAACTTTGAGGAGGCGTATAATGACGACTAATTGTCTGTCACTATAGGTTTTAACTACTTTGTATAGTGTGTAGGTAAAAGTCATTAACTTTTACTTACATCTCCTAACTTTAGGTAAATGTCTTTAATATGTACCTATCTTCTTCAACTGTAGGTAAATATGTTTAACATGAACACCTCTAATAAGAAGACAATTCTAGGGTGCCAATTTGAGAGCCTAACTAGGGATGCACCTTGGCATTGGAATCTGCCCTCCTCAACCTTGCCTTGCTATAACATGAGTGTCCAAGTACTAATTTTCCTTAAATTATTACTAGCTGGAAGCTTACCAATCATCATATACGGACACACTTTGCATAGAATCAATATTAGAGAATCTCAAGCCAGAAGCATATCTTTTACTACATTAGAAAGCACAATTGTACAAGAGAAACAGAGAAAATCCTAGCTAATGAACACCATAATAAACTTTACTACCAGTCGCACTCTTCTCATAGTTATCATTAAAGGTATTTACATGGCCTCGCATGTAAGCCTTGCCGTCACAAGCACATAAACACATTACTCCATTAGTGCATCACACGGAACTTTATTTGAAAATGGATCTTTTACTCTGTGCCTGCAAGGACTGTTGACCCTTCCACCTGATAGTTCATCGCATCCAATAGACAAAATATATAATAAGATATAAGTCTCAAAGTTCATAAATGGAGAGAGTCACACGGTCAAAATAAGCAAACTAACCATGAATGCAGAAACAAATATTCAAATAAATAATACCACTATTATGTGTAGTGGAGCTTTCCAATTCTTGTACCTAACACTCGATTTTCTTGTTAACCAAGGCTAAAAAGACCACCTAAATGAGACTTGTCAACCACTTGAGAGCCTAACCAAACTTGCTTAGATTATAATTTTGCTCTTAGGAACTTACAATGTTATTACCTCGGTGAAATTTAGTTGCAATTGGCAATCCTTGTTACGTAATGGATATTCAACTCTAACTTCTTAAGCTCTAAGATTACCTTCAAAAGTGATATGAAGATTTAAGTTTAAATTAGTCTAACCCATTCATTTTGGACACTACACTTTCCGTTTAGTGAAATTTAGCTGTATGTGTTGGCTTTTTGTGAACTCCTATTCTATTGTCTTTGACCTCACATTTTCCCTTTGTACCAGATGCAGTCTCAACTGACATTAACCTTATATTACTGTTGGGACTGATCACTGATTCTTTGTTCTAAACAGATGAAAAGAATATTCTGCAAAGAGAACTGAGAGCAGCACCGATAATTATATTTAAACTCATGTCATCTCATTACCTTGAAGAATGCACCCCAGATTTGCTCTTCCTTGGCAGGTACTGCAGTAATCTTATTCTTTGGATTCTCATAGCATCTCAATCCTCCAACTGCTGTAGAGTAGAAACATCCCGTCCAATTTACAGAATAACAATGTCAATAGTGACGGGATACTTACAATCATGGGGAGCAAAAAGAAAAAGAACATAGACAACGTCAATGTAAAAATCCTCATATTATGAATTATCATCATCTTGAAGGGCAGGGAGGAAATGATCCAATCTGGGATCACTTGGAACAAATAGTTTCCAAAATGCTGAGGATTGTGATATGCAGGAACAAAAATAAGCTCACCTCGAGGGAAAGAAGCAAGTGACTTGCCACAAAAACCTTTAAGCAATATAGTTTACTTTATACTTGTGATATACTGGAACAAATAGAACATTGAATACAAACCAACAATAGCATGGGAAGATATAATTTACTTTACTTGTTTAGTGAACAATATATAAAATTTGGTCAAGTGAGACATCAATATAAATACTAAGTACCAACTAATACAATATCTATGCCTTTTTATATAGCTTTGCATTAAAAAAAAGTAATAGAAAATAATATGTATATATACTAGGAGTATATTTTATTATTATTATTAAATCATAAATTATGATAAATATTAATTTTTTAATTTTAATAATAGATATTTTTAATAGGAAATAATAAATATTTTAGAAGCTATATAAAAAGGGATTTTTAATTAATTGACAACTTAAAAAGAAGTGTAGGTTAAATTTATATATCCATTGCTTTTATCCTCCTCCATGATGTAAATCAAGTTCAATGAAACAATGCAACTATTTGTAATACTGTTAATTAACAAATGATATTAAAATAAAAAATAAATATTTTTATTAAAGAGTTACTTTGGGGTAGATTTAGAGGGGTAGTGTAGGCTTTCCAACTTTATAATATCATACATGTACATCTATTAAAGCTGGAATGCATGGGCCAGCCCAACCGTTTCAATGTTGGAATGCAAAGATGATGAAGCTTCACTTTAAAATTTTATTCGGGACCAACATGTTATACTTTGATGCATAAATTCACCCTTATAAAAGTATTCACTCTTGAACAAGAGAATATTAGGAACTACTCACTCTCTTTCATGATAAGCTATATAACTTCTCCTGTATCAAGTATGTCACACTAATTTATTTTTAAGTTTTTTATTTCTCCCTATTGTTTAAATTTAGTCTATCTCAATGTAAATTTGAATTTTGAATTTTAAAATTTGATACATTATATCAATTTGATAGACATACGGATCACATGTATTTATTTAAATAATTTGTTCACAATGTGGTCATAGCTAAAAACTTGCAGAGCTAAAAACTTCTAACTAAATGCTTAGGTGTAACATAAATTGGAAAATCAAAATATTGATACTTACTGGGTATAGTTCAAAATCAGCAGCTGGCCCAATGTTTAATATGTTCAGAGCCTCAGCTTTTGCCAGGTCGTACTATTTAACACTTGTTAAGAACTCATTGATGCTCTCTCTTGTTTGAACAGAGGCAGCAGTGTCAACCAAATAATCATAAACCTGCTAGATATACAGAACATTCATCTACCAATAAAACTTACAAGTATTCCCATTTATTAGAAAAATCAAATCTAACCTTGTATTCAGACTGCGCTACTTTGGCAATAACTCTTGTTGGATCCTTTGAAGCTCCTTTAGCTCGTAAGAAATCAAGGACCTCAAAATTTGTGAGTTCACCAGCATTGCCCTCTAAGCTGTGACAAAGCTATTAAACATCAATCATATCCCAATATAAAAGAGAAAGCTTCAATTGAAATTAGTGTATTAATTTTGAAAACAAACAAAAATTGTAGAAACATGCATTTTCATCTGTAAGACACCAGAGTGAGAGAAAAGGCCATTACAAAACAAGAGAGTGTCTCCTTTGCTTCTGCAATAAAGCAAGCCCAGTTCACAAACAGACAATTACAGAATGAAATTCCCAGTTTTCACAAAATATAACAAATCACACTACTAATACAGCTTAAACACACATAATTGGGTTGGGGTGGACATCAAAAGCAAAAAAAGTTGAGTTGGGTGTGTTTTCCCCTACAAAGAAAAATAGCAATGTTAAAAAATTAGATCAATACATTTAATTTGAGCAACCAAACACGAATAAAATAGTGAAGACAAAAACAAGTTGTGAAGCTTCTGGCGGTTTGAATTGTGAGTCCAAAGAATCTTCTGGTTTAGCCTTGGAAAAACTGGAATCAGCAATAGGCTTTGCATTGTTAGGCTGAGTTAATCCAGCCACTGCCTTCATTCATGTGATTATCAATGTTTACTCCTGCTGCACTCACTTCCTGACCTTCTGGTTTGTGATTCTTGACATCAAGAAAAATTAAATGCTTGATTACAATCAGCATCCCTATCTTCCATTTATTTCCATAAATTATCAAGAAATTCATCTCTCTCTATTCCTTTTAATACATGTTAAAATCAAAAGATAAAGACTAAACCAGCCCATAAGATTTAAAAGCTAAATTCACTAGAAATTACCCTTACCTTTCGTTAAGTTATCATGTATTAGTCATGAGAGTGAACACTAAATAAAAACGAATGCAATATAAATATATACATGAAGAGTTGGGTTATTAAAAAAAAGCACCTCCATTGAGCCATAAGAGAACGGGTTTTTGTTTTGGTTTGTGAGTGGCCTCAAAAAACCAATAGAGTAGTGCTCTTCCTTGAGTTTCATTGTCAGTGATATAACCACCATATTGTTGAACTTGACCGGAGGCTGCGCAGGTAATCCATGCACTCTATCAGCTTTTTGCTCTGCTAGTATCTCCTGGCTAAGGTGACTAGCTACTGAAGGCTTTGCCACACCTAATGCTTCTATGGTCAAACAAACAAAAAGCAGAAGATGAAGATTGAGAAAAACTGAACACAAAGCCATAACTGATATATATCTCCGGTGTAGGTGTGTTTGTGTAGGTGTGCGATATATATCCATGCATTGAATTTGCTAACGGCCAAACCAAATACGCCAAATACAGTGATTCAAAAAGCATTCAAATGCCTAAGCAGCGCCGCATTTCAGTAAGTTGCAGATGTGATCATTACAATGCAGCAGCATTAATATAGAGTTGCATGCTAAAAGAATCAAAATCAAAATCTGGTATATTTGCTCAGAAAAATTTCTAGCCTTGTAGGAGAATTTGTAGAAGATAGGAATGAGAAAACCCTAAGGCTTATACTGTAATTAATAACACAAGAGTCTCAAGATAGAGAATGAAGCTTCATTGTAAGAACTATGGAAAGCACCTGTAGCAGATGACGAGAGTGATGAGCAAAATGACGGCGACAACGACGAAGTCTATTTCGTTGAAGCCTTTGGGAAGACACGGCACCGTGAGGCGCCATTTGGTGGAGGAGATTCCGATTGTGGTGCCTAGGTACGCCGTCAAGCCTCTGGCGACGGTGACATTGGAAAGCACGGACCAAAGGTGACGCGGAGGTAGCTGAAGGCGCCGCCGGCGACGGGCATGTTGACGACAAACTCAGTGTAGCAGAAGGCGGAGAGGAGGGTGCAAAAGCCGGCAATGGCAATTAAAATAAGAGTAAACACCAAATTCAAATTAAATACTAATAGTATCTTAAAATTTCATTAATTTATCCACACTATCCATCCATTTGTAAGTAAAAATCTTTTTTATTTTACATACAATTTAGCTGTAGGAATAAGTTTTTATAAGGTTTTACCTATACTACATAGTTATAGGTAAATTTTTTTTTATATATTTTTCCAAGATTTACCTATACTAAAAAGTGTAAGTATAAGTCTTTGAATTTAACCTACATTAAACAATGGTAGGTAATGAAGTATTTTTAAAGTTTACCTACACTAATTCATGTTTATAGGTAAAGGTGTTTGTAGGTATAAGGCATTTTTCTTGTAGTGCCTATGGTGGTTCAAGGAATGTGTGCAACACTTTTTTCGCTAACTATCACTACTAAAAAAAAGGCTTTCTACATCGCCCTATTAACATTGGTTAACGAAAGCGCGGTGACATTTTCGTAATTAAATGGAGTTACTTAACATCGATTATAGCAAAACCGATGTTAACTACTTGATGTTAACATCGGTTATTTAAAAAACCGATGTTAACATGATGTTTAGATGAATATGGTAACATCGGTTTGTTAAAAAACCGATGTAATGTATTTGATGTTAACATCGGTTTTTACAAAATCGATGTTAACTATATTCAGTTAACATCGGTTATCCATAAAAAGCCGATGTTGTTATGTTTATAAGTTAAAAATTGAGATTTCACAAGCCTGACGCGCTCGAAAACCTTGCCCTGCCTCTTCTCTTTGTCACCGTGAAATCACTCTTCTCTTTCTCCTCCCGCCTGAAAACTGCCGGAAACCGCTCCCTCGACACCCACATGGTCCTTGCTCAAACCCACAGAACCCCCTACATTGCCGAAAAACCCACATTCTCCTCGCTTGAACCCACAGAACCCCCTACACTGTTCTTGGAAGTCTGGCTCAAAGAAAACCCAACATACATTGTTGTTACTAGGGTGCTGAAACAGTCGTGGGTGCTCAAAGCTCAAAGCTTTCTCTGCGAGGTACGTAGGTCAACTTCGTCTATGCTAAGTTTCCATGGGTGTTCATGTTTTATTGATGATAATAATAATAATAATAATAATACGTCTTCAGTTGCAGTATTGCTGATTGAGGTACGAGGAAAGCTTAAAGTTTCATGCCATTTTGTTAGATCTCACTGCCATTGTCACTATTAGGGTTCGAGGTAAGCTTGATCTCTTTTTCATTTGTAGTTTACTTAGGAAACATGTTGAAGTTTGTCTCTGTTAAATCTATAGACTGCTTGGAGCACCAATAGAGATTACTAGTGATAAATCTTTAGGGAAATTTGTAACATAGATTCAATTATATGTAGGACTAGGGTCAGATATAGTCATAAACAAATTGTCTTTTGGTTCTTTGGTAGTAGATCACTGCTTTTGGAATGTTTTTTTTTTTGTCAGCAAAAATAATATATATTGATATATGAGGGAGTACCAGAGGTACCATAAATACAAGAGTATGTAAGTAAGGCTGGTAAATCCTCATATCAGGCTGAATACAAACTGATAGGAGCTTACTAGCCTACTAAAAAGTGGCAAAAATTACAAAAACCACAGCTGGTGTTACCCTAGTTTACAAAAAACCAGCTGGTAGATTGCTAGACCAATAGTTGAAATGCATTGTAAAATTTTTCTCCATTGTTCTGAACCATGTCCATGCCAAAAACAGTGCATCTTCCAGCAAGTTACTGCCATTGAATGGAGCATTCGTGAAAATAATCTTATTTCTATGCTGCCAAATAGACCAATTTAGAGCTACCCACCAGCACTTCCACCTATTGTATTTCTTCCTACCTTTCATCCCATTGTTGTGCTGCAGAAAATGGAGCCTTGGATTTATAGGATAGGCCCCCGAGGTGCCTATCCATGATAGGGATTCCCACCAAAATGTTGTGTTTTGCTGCAGTCAAATAAAAGATGAGATGCAGTTTCCTCCTTAATACTGCAGAAAGGACACAGGCTGTCATTTATATCAATTTGCCTTTTTCGCATATTAGACTTAGTCGGTAATCTATCTCTAATTAACCTCCCAGCAAAAATTGATGCTTTAGCTGGGATCTTTAGCTTCCATAAGTCCTTGAATATATCATCCATGTTTCCCTCCTCTGAGTTCCCTTGCAGCAGAATGTAGGCACTCCTAGAAGAATAGTATCCATTGGATTCAGGTTTCCATACCTAGCTGTTTGCTGCATGTTGTTAGAGTGCAGTGTGAGATATATCTTCCAAAAAACCTACAGTCGAGGCTACCTCATTGTCAAATAGGGGCCTTCTCCAAGAAAGGTTCCATTCCCATGCTGAATCTGTGAAGCTCCCCATTTGCAGAATTAATTTTTGTTGCTGGCGGGATATCTGAAATAGCCTAGGGTATTTCTGCATTAGTGGTTGACCAATTCCAGTCCATTAATCCTCCCAGAAATGAATTTTATCCCCACAGCCCACCCTCCATACTGTTCACTGTTGAAGTACATTATTGAATTGTTGGTCATGGGTCACCGCCATCAAATCCTGCCACCACACTGACTCATTGTTGACCCTTTTAGCATCCACCAGTGATCTCACCCACCATACTTAGAAGCCAATATTCTGGCCCACAGCTCCTTGCTTTGGTGAAACAAATCCCATCTCCACTTCTCGAGAAGAACTTTGTTGAAGGTCCTTATGTCTTTTATACCCAGGCCCCCTTTTTGTTTTGGGAGGCAGATAGTTTCCCATTTGACCCACGCTATTTTCCTTTGCTCTGACCCTCCTCCCCATAAAAAGCTGCGCTGGATTCCAATGAGATTATCTGCTACTTTTCTGGGCAACCTGAAAAAAGATAGAAAATAAATGGGGATCGATGATAGGGTGGACTGAATAAGGGTCACTCTCCCCCCAAAGGATAAATGGCGTTGTTTCCATCTAGCTAGCTTCCTCTCCCCCCAAAGGATAAACTGCTTTTGGAATGCGCTTGGTTTCTTTGCTTGTGCAAGCATTTCAACCACTTCCCTGATGGTTGGTCTCTCCACACTTTGCTCCTGAACACATAGCATGGCCACAAAGTATATCTGCTTTGCTTCATCTAAGGGAATGTGACATAGCCTCTCATCAAATGATACAAAATTAATTTTAATTAACTTTGAAGAAACATAAAAGAAAAAAGTTAAATAATTTAGTTGAGCCAGTTCAAGAGCCCATGATCAGAGTATGAGTATGGTCAAATTCAACTTTGCCAGCCAAACATTCAAGTTCGAATTCAATAGAATTGATCTTTGAATTAAGCCAAGCTAAGTTAGTGAGTTTTCACTAAGGCAAGCAAAGCCATATTGTCAATGGTATTGTTTCCCAACCCTTCTTGCTTGCTACTTCAGATAATAAAATATAAGTTGATACTGCAGACACATATTTGCTAACTACTAGAAATAGAAAAAAAAAACAATAATTTCAGTTCACATCTTATAAAAGACTCTAAAACATTTAAATCTGAAACTCACACCATAATTTGGCGACATCCAGTGTCACATCACAGAATTTACCAGATAACTAAACTGAAAAACTTTTAAGAAATGCTCAGAGAAATCTATCCTTCTCTTTTAAAAGTTCAGAAGTTTCCCTGTTGCCATTGATATTAGGTAATGTAAAAGAATAGGAACCAACACTAACTTGCTCTTGAAGAGTTGAATAAATATCCAAGATTGTGTCTAGAAGAAATTTATCAGCTCCATGAAATGAGACGAATGAGACAGAAAGAGAACAATCATCATGTTATCCTAATGGAATTGTAACCTGCAAATAATTTAAAAGCCTATATATGTAAGTCAAAATATCAGAACAATTAATAAATATTTAGAGAAGAAAAATATTTACCTCTGAACCTAAAGGATATCAAATTACCTGACAACATCCAGGTACACTAGCAATGCTCGATACCTGCTATGGTAGGAATAACAAGTATTCCATCATCCTGTGGGACAATTAAAACCAGGAGATAATAGGGTGGTATTGAAGCATACAGTGGACTTGCCAAAATAAATTATTTTAGCCACTTTCATTATAAGAATCAGTGTACATTGTTACACCAGACTAATTGCTTATCTATTTTCCAGTCTTCCAATAATCTAATCTAATTTCTAACAACGTTCATTGACTTAAAATAACCTATATATGAAACAAGAGTAAGAACAGACTAATACCTTTAATAGACTATGCAAAAAAAGATAAATTCAAAACAAGTATATTGCTCATTATGTAGGGGAGTCTATTTTAAGCAAAGGACACACGTTATTACAATATAAATGTAACACCACCTTATGGCACCTGAACAATTTCTTTCTCATTAGTGGATGACGAAATCTAAGGATATTTATGAACCTCAGCCATCCAATACAAATGCATGAAACTCTTGAGCATTTTATAGAATTGAAAATTAGCTTTTGCTTTGTAGTTACCATCAGTTGCAGATTTTTCACAGCTAGTTGCCACGGTTATTAAACACACATTTGGTTTATGCTTATCCAACATAAATTTCCATGTGTTTAGTTTATAACTTTTTTTGGAGTACTCCAGTTATTGATACCCAGATTGGTATTATTATGTTTTTTTTATTTTTAATTCATTTACAGAACCGCCAATCCTTACTCATATGACTTCATTCTCTTTCATAATAAATTTTTAATAGAAAAGCATGCAGAGCAAGGTAATATATTATAATAAATGAAATGATAAAAAGTTTGAAAAGAATACCCTTGTAATGAAAGCATAACTGAAGAAAGAGTTTTCAATATAGATGTTTCATTTTGTTGGTGGGTTGATTGCTGATGAAGCCTTAGACTAGGCGCCCTAGAGTCAATATACTGACAAAGATTCAAATGCTTTGGAGCCTGATCTGCAAAACCAAAATGACTAAAACACTTCATAATTTACCCAAATTTTCTCCTCTTTTGGTGATTCAGTCGAGGGATCAACTTTTTCTTATGGAAAACTAGTATCTACTAAATCTGAAGACTGGCTTGATGAGCTTGAACACATTGTTATTATGTTGAACTTAGTTCATATATGCAACCAATTTTAGATATGTTGATAAGGTAGTTCTATCAATGCAATTGACATATTTTACATAACCAAAACAACTCCTAGATTGCCCTTGTGGCTATGAGAAGTGAGAACTAATGATGCATCTTTCTAAGTAGAAGAATGGAGAAAGCTTTCCCTTCTCAACCTGGTTTCTCTTGCCCCTAAACTTCTTATGTTCAGTGTCACTGAAGATTAGTTTATTGTTGAAGATTGATTCATGCTTGCTGAAATCAATTTCTTACACTGAGAATGCTTTAAGAAATAGTTTCCTCAATCCTGTGCCAATTGCCAATAGCTTTGAGCTCCTCATAATTAGATTTAGTGTTGTTCACTGTAGCTCCTTTGATGTAAATAGAATTTAGAACACACACAGAGCTAGAATTAGCTCCTGCCCTCTAAAATAATCTTTAAACTTAGACATGTTTGTTTTGACTAATGCACTTGATAAGAAAAATCAGGATTAGATAAAAATACTACTCAAGTAGATTAGTTGGGCTATACGCATTTCATATCCATTGTTTGTTAAATAGCAGCCATGGTGCTATAGCATAGTGGGTTTCCCGCTAAACACCATTTTATGGCTATGACTTTTTTAATTTCTGATGGCATCCAGTTTTTTTTTTTTTTGCACAGCAAAAATCTGGTCCAGTTCCTGTACCCACTGATGAGGTTTCCTTAGTGGGGCAGACACTTCACACCTTCCTTGCTTGGTCGACACATCTGGTCAAGTCTTTATCACAGCAGGTACTTATTGTCCTTACTATATGTTTCTTCTTTTTAAATTAATTCATTAAGCGTGCCTCAAATTAGGCTATTTAACTTTGTTCCATGAACAGGTAGTTGTGTCTCCTGCAAAACCACCTCCAAAGCCCGATGATCCGCTTTATCTGATGACATTGACCATCCCAGAGCTTTTCTCGAGGCCTTATCAGGTTAGATGGGATGCCACCGTGTTCGGGGTCTTTAATCCAGATTTCCCCCTCTACATAAAGCACGAAGACCTCTCCGAAATCGCACACGGTGGTCAATGTCTCAGCATATCAGTGTTACAGTTGTGGATTTTGTAAGTCATTTTATATTACTTTTAATTACCTAAGTTATTGCTTTCAATTCATAAATATTTAACTTTGACTTAACATAAACAGGCATCTCACTGAAACATGTATGCGAGCGGGGAATTCTGATATCTATGGATTCCTCGAGCCACAGTCCATTTAGAGGTCTGGGCAATCGCAGTTTGAGTCTGAAAGTTACATAAAGACTTGGATGCATAGTTCAAAACGCGATGTCTATCTTGGAGCCTACCTAAATGGGTAAGTCACAAAATAACTGAATTTAATTAATGTTTACTAATGTACTAACCCATATTAATCTCCACTGCAGCGGACACTGGCAGATGGTGGTCATCCTGCCCAAGGAACACCTAGTTGTCTGGTTTTGTTCATTACATAATAGGCCAGACAACTACCTTAAGGGGATTATTAATAGGTTAGTGTTCTTTTCAATACATTTGCATTGAAATACCTCAACGTACAACACCAGTTTTTAATTGTTACTCATCTGGAACAGTGCTTTAAAAGGTCTTGATGATGCTCCACAGCCTAAATCAAAGGCTCCTGCTAGGTGGATTGTCGTCAAGGTACGTCATTTACATAAAACTTCCACTTATATATATTTCTTTATGTGTTTGTACACTAGTTGTTTAATTAATATCCAAATTTCATTATGTATTTAGTGTAATAGACAAAAAGGAAGTACTGAGTGCAGCTACTATGTGATGCACTGGATGTCCACCATCATTTTAGGAACTTTTAGGAATAATTGGGAAGCGGTAAGTTTATTTCAAACAAAATCGATTTATTTATAATTTGTATTACATTATTAACTTATTATGATTTATTTCATCATGCAGTATTTTAACGATCCTAGACCATTGGAGCCAGAGAGATTAAAGGCATTGCGGATCCAGTGGGCACAGTTTTATCTCCGAGTTAGAGATCAGGCCTAGGATTTAGGGACATTATCTTTAGCTTAGTTTACTTTGGTTTAACATTTTTGACATTTTCTATGTAATATGAACATTGAATTCATTTGATGATTGTTCTTTATGATAAATCAATTATTTGATGTTTATTATCATTAAAATTGCTTGAAAGCAGAATAAAATGTTTATTTGCTGTGAATTGGGCTTGAAATTGCATTTGACAGGTACAACTTTGAGTTTACTGTAAAAACAGAAAGTATATATAAAAAAAATACTTGAAAACAACATCTGTTATTAACAAAAACTGATGTTAATATGGTAAACAACATCGGTTATTTACAAAAACCGATGTCGACATGAACCTTAACATCAGTCATACACAAAACTGATGTTAACTTTTGTACATTAACATCGGTTATTCATACATAACCGATGTTACCGTTTCTATATTAACATCGGTTATTTATACATAACCGATGTAAATGTACATAAGTTAACATCGGCTATCTATACATAACCGATGTTAATGTACAAATGTTAACATCGGTTATCTATAAATAACTTATGTTAAAGTTGTACACTAACATCGGTTTTCTATGAATAGCCGATGTTATATACAAAGACGTACAACAAATAAGTATATGCATCATCAATGTTGACATCGGTTTTCTACTGAAACCGATGTTAATGTCATATATTAACATCGGTTCTTCTAGAGAACCGATGTTAATATATAACATTAACATCGGTTTTACTACAAAACCGATGTCAACTTTCGTCATGCATACACTTTTTTTGTTGTAGTTTTTTGTGTTTAACATCTGTTATTTAGAAAACTGATGTTATCATATTTATGTTAACATTGGTTTTTGAAAACCGATGTTAACGATGATACATTCAACATCGTCACTTTCAACATCGGTTTTAGAGCCGATGTAGAATGCCCTAAATAACCGATGTTGAAAGTGTAATTTCTAATAGTGTATTTATTATTTATATTGAAATTCGGCTGAGACACTATATATAAGTGTTTGTTTGAGTATGCATTACATTGTTTCAAACATGGATCAGTAATTTTTAACCAAATTTAGGCCATTATTTGGAACCTATGGTTGTGTTTAGGGTCTTATTGGAAAACTGTATTTATTAAAGAACCTATGGTTGTGTTTAGGGTCTTATTGGGAAACTGTATTTATTAAAGAAGAAAAATATACTTTAAGTATAACATGATACCAAGTTGACTCATCTTCCAAAAGTAAATAACACAGTATAAGAAGATTTTTTATTCTTCTACCAAATTAAAAAATTTATTTCTTATGTTATCGAAAATTACATTTCCTTCCTTTTTTTCCTTCCAAACGTTTACCTTAAACTCAAAAAAATTAAAGTAGGAGATTTTTCTTAATTATTATATTTATTATCCTTTATGCACAAAATATAAAGTGATGTCTCTTTTATTGAATTTGTACCTATTTGGCTAAAATTTGTAGCTTTCACCTTGACATGGCAGAGGTTTGAGCAACTAAAGAATCCTAGGAAAAAGAGTGAGCAACATACTAGTAATTCAATGATTAACAATGAAGATCTTTTAACCATATACATATACTTTACTAATTAATAGTCTCAATTGTGATTTCTTTACTACCTGAATTTTTCTCGGTATATTTATAAGCCGATTTACTCCAATAAATAGTCAGAAAAATTGAAATCCAAGTTGTCGATCACCTCGGAAAAATTGAAGCAAAATGAGTCTTTTCTTTTTCTTTTTCTTCTCTTGAATAAATGGTTGGAAGACAAGTTGAGAAACAAAAAAAAGGCTCAATAAGCAAAACATAGGATTGAAACAATTTTGTCTTCAAAATCAATCCAATCCAATTGATGTACACCTTTAAATTTTGTGAATTTCATCGATTCATCACTTTTTTCTATAATTTAATTCCCACTATTTTAAATGTACAATTTTTTATCACATAAAAATTTAACATCAAAATGCTCATTTTGGATATGATATGGTCATGAGGAAAAGGATTTTTTATTTTTCATAACATGGTATACATATATATTTACAAAATGTTGGCTTTTTCTTTTGGAAGATGCACTATTAGAACAGTTGAGGCAAAGGTTGTTGCTAGTTCAATTAGACAGAGAAAAGTGTGCTTTCTCAACAGCCCCAAAACACATGTTTTCATTTTTTACTATGAAGCATTTGGGTTGAAAACATGTGTTTTGGTTTGTTGAGAAGTTGTGTCCTTAGACAAATACCTTTTTGTGCTCCTAGGGTGAGAAAAATGTCACCTTGGAGGATGTGATGGTGTTGGAGGGTTTTGCAACTGTTGGTGATCCTATCTTGACCCCATTTCAAAGCTAGGAAATGATGAAGGTGGAGAAGAAATTGATACATAGAACAGGACAACAACAATCTCCAAGGAGTAAAAAGAGTGGGGTTTATATAAACATTAGCATGGATGGATTTTTGTCAATAGTGGTAGTGAAATTGAGCATGAAACATCCCTTGCAACTTGCTTGGCAATGATTGAAATGAGCATGAAACATCCCTGCAACTTGCTTGGCAATGATTGCTCTCCTAGTGGCTTGGTGAGAAGTTTGTTTTCCTTATTGTTGTTCATCGTGCTGGAGAGAATCAGCTTTGTGACCAACAGTTTTATCCAACATATAAAATGATTTTGGTTTATCGAAGAAAACAATAGTTTATTTGACTGGTAATGAAGAATTGGAATTGTTGTTAACTCTTTGGTCACAGTTTTACAACTTGGTCCAAACTTGGGTGTGGGAGAGATTAACAAATTAGCAACCATAGCCTAGGCTGATTACCAATGAAGAACCTATGCTATTTAGGTGGAACAAGCTTAATCAATTGAAAATTGACGGTGTGAGATTTTCCCTGGACTCTACTAGGGGCAATTTTCCTTGGCACCCTTAATCATGTTCAATTTGTTGGTAAGTTTAGGTCTTTTAATCCAAAAAAGGAAACTTGGTTACCATGTGAGAGTAATTTGGATAAATGAAAATAGTTTTGGTTGTTATATGCATGAGTATATCGATGCTTGTTTGCAACAATGTATTATAAAAAAGTGCCTACCACATAGAGAGTGGCTATGCAATTTGGAATGCATCAAGAAGTTTCAGATTGCGTGATTGCATTCTCTGGCACCAAAGCTATTGCATTAAAAAATTACTGCATACCCAAAATTACTTTAAAAAATTGCAAACAATATTACTTGGCAAAAAAGCAGTCTAAAGCTACTCTATCATCATGGACCTCATGTATCAAAAGCAAATACAAATGGTAATGATGTTGATGTTGCACCTGAATTTTCTCCTTTGAAAACTGTTCAATTTGGAAATCCTTCTCAAGACATTGTTGACCCAAGAGATGGAGGCTTTGGAGGAAGACTATGGAGATGGAAATGGGAAAAATGAATCAAGGCAATATATTGAGGGGTTAATGGATCTTGAATAAAGAATCAATAGACTGGAGACAGTGACTAAGAAATTATAAAGATAGCAAAATTTGGTCACTATTGCACAAATTATTCTTATAAACCAAATCTTTAGCATTTGTTAATATGACTTACTTATTTCTTATACTAGCAAAATTACATGTATGAATGTTCAGCCAAAAAAGAAAATATGACATGATCTTGTAATTTTTAATGCCTTGGGTACATTAAATAAAGACCAGAAGGGGTACTAACTCACTTCTCATTATCTTAAATATAAATAAAAAATGAAAATTTAAAGCAAAATGTCAGCCTTGAATTAAAACTTAGAATGGGATTGTTATCAAAGATGGATGAGAGATAATATAGACAAAGGTAAAGTTTAGAAAAAATAAAATTCGCAGACCCACCCAAACCAAACGTCCTTGCACAATTGATACAGCAACACCATCTTCCAAACCTTAAAAAGTGGTGATCTAAAGGACATACATGCAAAGGAAACAAACTTCCATGGTAAAGCATAAGTTGCATTGATTGTTTAATTGGTATCCCATCCATTCATATATAAATCATACTGTGAATTACTTAGTACCACAATGAAATAACTTATTAAGGAAAGTACTATAGCCTCCAACTCTGTTTTTGCATGAAAATATGTAGATGTTGCAATAAACATGCCTTTCAATTATGCCAACGAATTAAATTAACAAGCAAACACAAGGCACTCACTATGTGCAAGTGATGTAAATTTCCTTTAATTTTGAGTCTCAACTTCTTGATCCAGTTGCTGCTTCCAGGAGGCTAGTAGAGCCTCATCCTATACCAGGAAATATATTATGAATAGCCTCATCTTATACAAGGAAATATACTATGAATACAGTATAAGGAGAGGAAAATACCCTACAAATATTCCCCTGTATATACCTGTGGCATGTGAATTGTAATTTTATTTGGGAAAAGCTTAGTCAAAGTTCTATTTTGTTTTCGGGCTTCCTTCCCCCCTGTCATGCAATCGTCCAAAACTATGCTAAAAAGATTGAAGAGGGATAACATTTATTTCACTTAGATAGCTTGAAAGAAATAATATTAGGTTGAATGTAAGAAGCATATTGTAGATATACCATCCAAGAAGCTCAAATGACTACATATGCAAAAAAAAAGCCTCAGAACTATATATGTAATGTTTTATAATATAATTAAAATGGAATAATGTGAGCATATGCATATATACTTTGGTGAAATGGAATCATATGCCCATAGACATATGTAATTGCAGCCAAAAGACTGCACCAGAAATTGGATAAAATCAGTTCTAGCGGCTACAAAGAGAGAAAAGACACTTTCCATGGGGTGCATGGTGCTTGATGCTAATGCTTTTGCATCATGATCATGAGATAGAAGAGAATATGATTGGTGTCCCTAGTAAAATCAGCTCGCTACAAGCACGCGCACTGACAGCAATGTGTGACGTCATGCAGGTTATGCCCAGAGGTAAAAGCAATGTGTGATTTTTTTATCACTTCTATTTTACAGCCTTACAAGAAGACTTCAAATAATTTTTTTAATGAAAGAATGTTAGAAACAGAATGCAGAAAGTGTCACTATCAAATGGATATAATTTGGTTGATTAAGTGGAGCTTATGAGTTATTATAAAAATTTTGATACTTTTTATTTTATTTTTTATGCATAAAAAGTGTAGCTAACATTTTTCACATTGTAATATTTTTTTTACTTTAAAAAAAAAAAGAAAAATCTGTTTGCACACTATGCCATTGGGTTGGGTTATACAACCATGTAAAAAAACTCAATCAGATAAGTAAATATTTATTGCTTATTGCATCTTCCAAAAGCCATGAATGAACACCCAATGGAGAAATTTGAGAAATTCTGCAGAGAGAAAAAACACACAGCAGAGAGAGATAGAAAATGAAGTACCTGAACAACAAATTGTTCAGTTCCTCCTGCCGCAGCAGTAAATCTTTTTCTTGAGTGTTCCTGCGCCTCTCCTCATTAAGCTTCGTGATGGTTACCTCAGCCTGCAGAAATTATAACTATATTGATTGCTTCCAACATCAAAGTTTTCTTTAAAGAAAAAATAGGTTAAAAGATGCAACTTTAGGAACTAACTCCAGGTACCATAAGGTGGGATAACATCTTCATATACTACACCGACATGGCATAAGCAAATTACAACCTTTATTGCCAACTTATGGAACTAGAATGCAGGAAAAAAAAATGCTAACGTTGCCTTTAACGTCAATGATACTGAAGAGGATAGAGTTTGACAATATTCCTCTTTTTTTGGCTCTATGAGAACTAAAACAAAATGATATTACCGTGGCCTTATTTCTTAAAATTAGTAACATGCTCAGTTAATCAAATATTAGATACCTTGAAAACAAACATTATAATTATTTTCTCCATCAATTCCCATTTAAAATAGTTGAGTAATGACTTTCAGATATTTTGGCAGCAAAGTATAATCTAAATAACAAAGTTGAATTAGCATCTAACGTAAATATATAAATATTTAAACACACTATCCTAAAAATGTAAAAACAGAGACATTCCATTTCTCTATTTTTGAAAGACTAGTATGTATCATGTATTTTATAAGTGAAGTAGCATGTGACCAATAGGCGTATATATTTAATTATCTTTAATAAAAATTTTAATTTAAATTTTGAGGATAAAAAAACATAAATGAAAGAAAAAAAAACACATTATAATAATCAGTTAAATTTTTCAATCAAAATTAATTAGCAACAAAATTAATCAATACTCCATATCAATAACATAATAAATAAATAAATAATACCATAGTGTAGGTACCGAAAATAGGAACATGTGAAAGTTGAAATTTGGTGTCTTAACGTTTAGACAATACCAAATAAACTACTTTAATTATTACTACGTTATTTAATAACTACTTATTAAATAATTTTATTGTAAAAGCTACAATTTGATTATATATATAATCAAAATTATTATATTATTCTAAACAAACTAGTTGTAAGCTTGTATAGTGTGCAGAAAGATATAGATAAAAGAAAAGCATACCTTTAATGCTAAATAGTATGATGAAATGGTACCACGTACATTTCCTGTAACAGCTGTTAAAGTATCCTTGGTACTATGTGTGCCACGAATCAATAACAAAAGGCATTTCATCTCATGATCAGCTATTATTGTGAAAGCTGGTTTCAAAATCTGTAAAAGAAGTTAAGTAAGTGTAATCAAATAAAATTAAAAAGTATCCATTTAAAAGAAGAAATGAGTATATATATATTGTTAATTAAAAAGTATCCATTTTAAATATAAAATGTTTAAAATATTTAGACTAATTAATCTTTTTGGCTAAGAAGTATCCATTTTATATATACTGCGTCCCATATATGAAGTACTGAAGTAGTTAACTTCATTGAACTTGAACGCCTCGGTTTTGAGTATAAATATTTTACTGCTATTATCAGCCCAATGCATGAAATAATTTATAATTAGGCAGTTTATTTAATATCACCCGTTATATATAGCTGATTAATAATTTTACTACTACCAGTGATTTCTTTACTAGAAGACTATTAAGCTTCATAGATTAATAAAGGTTTTGAATGAAAAATAAAAGGCCATAAGCTGAATTAATCTGTTCATTCATAGAAAACAAAAAAAGGTACACGAACCTTACAATTCCACCATTTGTGTTTCTTCCCCCCTTCCAATCCTACATTGGATCTCATGACTACCTTGAGACATCTTACATGACATTCGCACCATGTTTCAGAATATAATGCTTCAGCTGTATTCAAATTTCAAAAGCATAACTTGTGGATTACCTCTTTGTAAACATCAATTGGAAGAGGCAATCTAAGATATGCAATCCATTCTTTAGTAAATTTTAGCTTCATCTTTTTGGCAACTTTGGCTGCTGACAATACCTATATATGTAAAATGAAAATTAAGTAGACAGTAAAAAAAGAAAAACTACACAAACAATTACAAGAGTTTTTAAATGAGAAGGACCTTCAATATATAAATTCATTAAATTGAAGATAAGAAAACTACTAGGGAATTGGAGGGCAAGAGTTCCTTAATAATGAAAAAACAAAAATAGAGACTTGGGAGGTTCCTCCTGTTCTCTTCCTATTGTTTTACCCAGTTCATCTTTATTCCTGCCGACATCAACATCATCGTCAATTACCCCTTTCTCACCAGTATCCTCTGGTTGGTTCTGAAACACCTCGCCATGTTATCTACTTTAGCATCAACATCTGAAGCGTCACTGCGATCAACTAAGCCTTTCTCCAAAGAACTTTCTGATTTACCAGAATCTCCTCCAAGTTCAACCTTACCCTCATCCGACAAGCTACCACTCACATAACCTTTATGCTTCGCTGCAAATTAAAAGCAAATGGAAACTAAAATTAGAAACTAAAACAATGCAACTAGATCAAGAGAAGAAAAGAGGGTACCTCGAAGAACGGCACCACAGCCACCACATTGATAGACAGAGTAATCAACGAGTTCGAGAAGAAGATTTTGACACTTTGGGCAACGCACCAATCACAACTTGTTGGCTGAGTCCGACATGAAGAAACATTTGTTTGAAGGGAAAGGAGAGGGAGTGGTGGAGGCGGAGGCGAAGGAGGAAGGGAGCTTGGGGGGAGAGGGAGGAAGAAGGAGAGGAGTGACGAGGGGAAGAAGGGGAAACGAAGGTGAAGGTGAGGAGAAGAGGCAGATTGTTGATATGCGAGGTGGAAGAGAGAAGTTGAGGTGCGGCATCAAGCTAGGGTTAGTATTATAAAAGAAAGAATAGGAAGGCGGTTCTGTTTTGAAACTCGTCGTCATTCAAATTTTAAATGATTACAAAAATGCCATCCTATCACATTCTAAGACGGTTTTTCATAACCGCTTTAAAATATACGTCATATAAACAAAATATAATGATTTTAATTACAAAAATGTCACCGCATCACATTCTAAGACGGTTTTCTTATAACCGCCTTAGAATGTGCGTCGTAAAAAACAAGTTTTTTAGTAGTGGAGGCAGCAGTGTCAACCAAATAATCATAAACCTGCTAGATATACAGCACATTCATCTACCAATAAAACTTACAAGTATTCCCATTTATTTGAAAAATCAAATCTAACCTTGTATTCAGACTGCGCTACTTTGGCAATAACTCTTGTTGGATCCTTTGAAGCTCCTTTTGCTCATAAGAAATCAAGGACCTCAAAATTTGTGAGTGCACCAGCGTTGCCCTCTAAGCTGTGACAAAGCTATTAAACATCAATGATATCCCAATATAAAAGAGAAAGGTTCAATTGAAATTAGTGTATTAATTTTGAAAACAAACAAAAATGGTAGAAACATACATTTTCATCTGTAAGACACCAAAGTGAGAGAAAAGGAAGTAACAAAACAAGAGAGTGTCTCCTTTGCTTCTGCAATAAAGCCAGCCCAGTACACAAACAGACAATTACAGAATTAAATTCCCAGTTTCCACAAAATATAACAAATCACATTGCTAATACAGCTTAAACACACATAATTGGGTTGGGGTGGACATCAAAAGCATAAAAAATTGAGTTGGGTGTGTTTTCCCCTTCAAAGAAAAATAGCAATGTCAAAAAATTAGAACAATGCATTTAATTTGAGCAACCAAACAAGAATAAAATAGTGAAGATAGAAACTAGTTGTGAAGCTTCTGGCAGTTTGAATTGTGAGTTCAAAGAATCTTCTGGTTTAGCCTTGGAAAAACTGGAATCAGCAATAGGCTTTGCATTGTTATGCTGAGTTAATCCAGCCACTGCCTTCATTCATGTGATTATCAATGTTTACTCCTGCTGCACTCACTTCCTGACCTTCTGGTTTGTGATTCTTGACATCAAGAAAAATTAAATGCTTGATTACAATCAGCATCCCTATAATTTAAGCGTGAAATAACTACTATCTTCCATTCAATTCCATAAATTATCACGAAATTCATCTCTCTCTATTCCTTTTAATACATGTTAAAATCAAATGATAAAGATTAAACCAGCCTAGAAGATTTAAAAGATAAATTCACTAGAAATTACCCTTACCTTTCGGTATGTTATCATGTATTAGTCATGAGAGTGAACACTAAATAAAAACGATTGCAATATAAATATATACATGAAGAGCTGGGTTAGTACAAAAAAAAGTACCTCCATTGAGCCATAAGAGAACGGGTTTTTGTTCTGGTTTGTGAGTGGCCTCGAAAAACCAATAGAACAGTGCTCTTCCTTGAGTTTCATTGACAGTGATATAACCACCATATTGTTGAACTTCACCGGATGCTGCGCAGGTAATCCATGCACTCTATCAACTTCTTGCTCTGCCAGTATCTCCTGGCTAAGGTAACTAGCTAGAGAATGAAGCTTCATTGTAAGAACTGTGGAAAACACCTGTAGCAGATGATGAGAGTGATGAGCAAAATGACGGCGACAGCGACGAAGTCTATTTCATTGAAGCCCTTAGGAAGAGACGGGACCGTGAGGCGCCATTTGGCGGAGGAGATTCCGATTGTGGTGCCTAGGTACGCCATCAAGCCTCTAGCGACAATGGCATTGGAAAGTACGGACCAAAGGTGACGCGGAGGTAACTAAAGTCGCCGCCAGCGACGGGCATGTCGACTACAAACGCGGAGTGGAGGGCGCAAAAGCCGGCAATGGCAATTAAAATAAGAGTAAACACCAAATTCAAATTAAATACTAGTAGTATCTTAAAATTTCATTAATTTATCTACACTATCCATCCATTTGTAAGTAAAAATCTTTTTTATTTTACGTACAATTTAGCTGTAGGTATAAGTTTTTATAAGGTTTTACCTACACTACATAGTTATAGGTAATTTTTTTATATATATTTTTCTAAGATTTACCTATACTAAAAACTATAATTATAAGTCTTTGACTTTAACCTACATTAAACAATGGTAGGTAATAAAGTATTTTTAAAGTTTACCTACACTAATTCATGTTTGTAGATAAAGGTGTATGTAGGTATAAGGCATTTTTCTTGTAGTGCCTATGGTGGTATTTTTTGGACTTTTTTGGACGACATAGGCAGGTGATATTTTTTGGACTTTTTTGGACGCCAGCTTGGACTTTTTTGGACGACATAGGCAGGTGATATTTTTTTGCTTGACATCGGTTAAAAAGTAGCACCTACTAATGTTGATGAGAAAAAACTTGGCCTACGTCAGTTGAACAAACCCTCTGCTGCCATCAACAGAAAACAAACTTAGCCGATGTCAGCATAAAAATAACAATGACTAACGTTGACCGAAAACCTAGCCTATTTGAACAAAAAAATATCCATAAAATGACTTTGGCAAAAACCCTAGCTTGATGTCGACCAAAAAACCTAGCATATGTCAGCCATAAAATGGCATTGGCATCGACCAAAAATAGCCTTGACCATTGTCAACCGAAAAACATCATCAACTGATAAGTTCTATCCTATTTTATTGTGTACTTTTTTACTCATAATGTTTTTTGTGGCCAGTCCAACCATTTGAATGATGTGAGAACAGACCGTGATTGGAAAGTCATGATTTTATTTGGAATTGAAATTGGATGGTTGATGTGTTATGACCTAGGGATTTGTTTTAATATATTAATTTTATAAGAGGCTTGCTTTATATGTATCAAGATTTTATGATTTATCTTTCTATGGATATGTGGTAAGTTGTAAAATTCAGAATATTTTTTCCAACAAATTGGGGACAAGAAGAAATGATGTCTCCAACTTGCCTAGAGGTCAACTCCAACTTGTTCAAACTCATTCAAGTATGGGTTGGGTCACGAGTGTTAATTTTTAAACCCATGAACCAAACCCATAGACCCATTGATGTGACATGTCTTTAAAATTACTATTGTTGTTTATATGTTTACATATTTTTTATATTTAAAAGTTCAAATATTAGTGATAACACATTCACTAACTTGTTCAGACTTCAAAGTCTTTCATGAGTGACTAAGTTCTCATTCTCTCTCTCACTCTCTACACTTAGCATCACATTAAGGTTTCCAATTCTTTCTATTGCCCTCCACACATTGACTATAGGACATCCCCTCCACAACGTATTTCGATTTCTTCGAATGTCATTGTTGACTTATTGAGATTAAGTACTTAATTGTTAAGCAATATCACCATAACACTTTCATGATGCACCAGCTTAGTGACTAGCTTCAAGGTGATTTTTCATAATTTGTATTTTGTCCTTATTTAAAACTTCAGTTTTAAAAATTTTAAAAGAAATTTAGATGTTCAGAACCAATTCACTAAATCACAATCAACTTGTTTGTGACCAAGTTGTTTAGGGTTGGGTTTCATAAAAAAGTAACATGAATCCAACCTACCTTCTCAAGGAGGAAGCTATAGGATTGAGCTAGATATATAGGTACTAATTCAATAAAAGGGACAATATTTTTTTTTTTTTAGTGTGTGTGCATGTGAAGGGAAAAAAAAGTTGGCCAAATCTATGTTATCTTTTTTAGTTTTAAGTAAAGGTTTCAAAGATAAAAAATTGAAGGTAAGAAATTTTGAATTCCATCAGAACTAATTTTTTATTTGGTATACATAAAAGATCTTCCTATACTATGTACTATTTAATTTTGGATGATGAGTGATTTGATAAATTAGAAATTGAAGTAAAGGTTTTAAGAGTGATTTGATTTAGGCTTAGCCCACCTAATGTCCAAAACAATCAACCAAAGTCAAAGTAAGGAGTTGTAAGTCGACCAATTTATGACAATTTTGTAGAAAGAAACAAGTTTAGTCAAAACCTTAGAAATTAGAGTTTTGAACACCAAATTAACTAATTAATTAGTGTAGGCCTAATATAAATAATTTAAATAGACAAAGACCTAATATAATTAATGTTTCTAATTATTAATTAGTTAACTAGAATTAAATTAACCTTAATTGTCTTAATTAAAGCTAACTAATAATAGATTACTCCCGCCGTCTCAAAACAAGCTAAGCAGGTATTTTATTTTCAAGATCCTTGTAATGAAAGATGGTTAGTGGTTCTACATGGAAAAACAATTAACGTTAATTTAGCCTAAAAAGATTAAATTTGTACTTCTGATTTCGAGGATAGTGGGAACGAGAGGTCAACATTGTGTTAAGCATAAAGGTGGGTCTATGTCTTCGGTGGTGCATACAGGATATTAGGAAGGGAGGCAGATTCATGAAGGTGTACCATGGGTGAGTAACTTTGTGGATTTATTTTACTCTTCCAT
>NW_024464703.1:0-585 GCF_000004515.6 Glycine max
GGACCTCCGAGTGAAAGTAATGACCATTTGAATTTCTCAAGAGCTTCCGTTGTTCAATTTCGGGAGTCTCGATATATTATGTGCCTAAATCGGACCTCCGAGTTAAAAGTTATGACCATTTGAATATCTCGAGAGCTTCCGTTCTTCAATTGCGAGCGTCTCTATATGTGATGCGCCTAAATCGGACCTCCGAGTGAAAAGTAATGACCATTTGAATTTCTCAAGAGCTTCCGTTGTTCAATTTCGGGCGTCTCGATATATTATGTGCCTGAATCGGACCTCTTAGTTAAAAGTTATGACCATTTGAATATCTCGAGAGCTTCCGTTGTTCAATTGCGAGCGTCTCTATATGTGATGCGCTCGAATCGGACCTCCGAGTGAAAAGTAATGACCATTTGAATTTCTCAAGAGCTTCCGTTGTTCAATTTCGAGGCGTCTCGATATATTATGTGCCTGAATCGGACCTCCGAGTTAAAAGTTATGACTATTTGAATATCTCGAGAGCTTCCGTTGTTCAATTTGCGAGCGTCTCTATATGTGATGCGCCTGATCGGACCTCCGAGTGAAAAAGTAGTGACCATTTGA
>NW_024464703.1:885-2913 GCF_000004515.6 Glycine max
CAATTTCAAGCGTCTCGATATATGATGCGCCTGAATCGGACCTCCGAGTGACAAGTTATGACCATTTGAATTTCTCGAGAGCTTCCGTTGTTCAATGTCGAGCGTCTCGATATGTGATGCGCCTGAATCGGACCTCCGAGTGAAAAGTAATGACCATTTCAAATTCTCGAGAGCTTCCGTTGGTCAATTTCAAGCGTCTCGATATATTATGCACCTGAATCGGACCTCCGAGTTAAAAGTTATGACCATTTGAATATCTCGAGAGCTTCCGTTGTTCAATTTCGAGCGTCTCTATATGTGATGCGCCTGAATCGGACCTCCGAGTGAAAAGTAATGACCATTTGAAATTCTCGAGAGCTTCCGTTGCTCAATTTCAAGCGTCTTGATATATTATGCGCCTGAATCGGACCTCCGAGTGAAAAGTAATGACCATTTGAATTTCTCAAGAGCTTCCGTTGTTCAATTTCGAGCGTCTCTATATGTGATGCGCCTGATCGGACCTCCGAGTGTAAAGAAATGACCATTTGAATTTCTCAAGAGCTTCCGTTGTTCAATTTCGGGCGTCTCGATATATTATGTGCCTGAATCGGACCTCCGAGTGAACAGTTATGACCATTTGAATTGCTCAATAGCTTCCACTGTTCAATTTTGAGCGTCACGATATATTATACGCCTGAATCGGACCTCCGAGTGAAAAGTAATGACCATTTGAATTTCTCGAGAGCTTCCGTTGTTCAATTTCGAGCGTCTCGATATTTTATGTGCCTGAATCGGAGCTCTTAGTTAAAAGTTATGACCATTTGAATATCTCGAGAGCTTCCGTTGTTCAATTGCGAGCGTCTCTATATGTGATGCGCTCGAATCGGACCTCCGAGTGAAAAGTAATGACCATTTGAATTTCTCAAGAGCTTCCGTTGTTCAATTTCGGGCGTCTCGATATATTATGTACCTGAATCCGACCTCCGAGTTAAAAGTTATGACCATTTTAATATCTCGAGAGCTTCCGTTGTTCAATTGTGAGCGTCTCTATATGTGATGCGCTCGAATCGGACCTCCGAGTGAAAAGTAATGACCATTTGAATTTCTCAAGAGCTTCCGTTGTTCAATTTCGGGCGTCTCGATATATTAAGTGCTTGAATCGGACCTCCGTGATGCAAGCTCCATTGGAGCTTGTAGGCCTAGGATCTTCTTCATCAATGGATTCCTTTGCTTCTTGGAAGATGAATGGCAGCGGAATGGATAAAGGAAGAGAGAGAGGAGACGCCACTTCAAGGAGAAGATGAGTCTAGAAGAAGCTCACCACCATAGGAGGCCATGGATAAGAGCTTGGAGGAAGAAGGAGATGAATGAAGGGAGAGGGAGAGAAGAGCACGAAATTTTGTGCTCTAAATGAGCTTTGAAATCTGAATTTTAATATTCAAATGATCAAAGTTGAAAAAAATGCACACACATGACCTCTATTTATAGCCTAAGTGTCACACAAAATTGGAGGGAAATTCAAATTTCACTTGAATTTGAAATTGAATTTGTGGAGCCAAAATTTCACTAATTATGATTAGGGAATTTTAGTTATGGTTCAGCCCACTAATCCAAGATCAATTCCAAGATTCTCCACTAAGTGTGCTTAGGTGTCATGAGACATGAAAAGCATGAAGGACATGCACAAAGTGTGACTATATGATGTGGCAATGGGGTGTAGTAAGCAAATGCTCACCTCCCCCTCTAAAATTTAATTGGATTGGGCTTCTACCAATTCAATTAAATTTATTTGCAACCACACACATCAAATATCCACTTAGTGCATGTGAAATTACAAAACTACCCCTAATACAAAAACTAGTCTAGGTGCCCTAAAATACAAGGGCTGAAAAATCCTATATTTCTAGGATACCCTACCTACAATATGGAGCCCTAAATACAAGGACCAAATATAATGACATCCTAGTCTAATATGTACAAAGATAATTGGACCCAACCTTGGCCCATGGGCTCAGAAATCTACCCTAAAGGCTCATGAGAACCCTAGGG
>NW_024464703.1:4091-7565 GCF_000004515.6 Glycine max
GTTCTCTCTTTGGGATTGAGATAGATCACAAGATTGACCTCCAAGGAGCCTTCTAACCATTAAGAGGTCACCTTCTTCATGGGGGTAGACTTCCTCACTAGACTCTTCACCCCTTACTTCATCTTCACTTCCACTAGAGGAAGGGCAAGAAGTAGTCTCCTCTTGACTACTATAAATGTCTTGACCCCTCATGATCATGGTTTTCTTTGTGGGGCATTGAGAGGCAATGTGACCTCTCCCAAGACATTTGAAGCATTTAATATTGCTAGTCCTTTCTTGGGAACTAGTCTTAGGGGTGTATTTCTCTATGGTCTTACCCTTATCTTCCTTAGGTTTTGAAGGTGCAGCCCCCAAAATTCCATGGGCTTGGTCCTTCCTTGGATAAGAGTGAGAGCCATAAGATTTTGAAGAAGGCTTTCTTTTAAGTTGTTGCTCCACTCTTATACAAAGTTGGACTAGCTCATCTAGGTCCCTATATGGAAGGAGTTCAACCTTGTCCCTCACTTCCATATTAAGTCCACTAAGGAACCTAGCTATGCTTGTTCTTTCCTCTTCCCTAAGTCCAGCTCTTAAAAGGAGTAGTTCCATTTGTTGTCTATATTCTTCAACACTCATACTCCCTTGTCGAAGCCTTTGGAGCTTGTCCATAAGCTCCCTTTCATAGTAGGAGGGAATGTGCCTCTTCCTAAGGGCACTCTTAAGATCATTCCAATACTCTACTGGAGGATCCCCATGAATCCTACGTTCCCTAACAAGGGAATTCCACCAATAGAGGGCATACCCTTGAAAGCTAAGGGTAGCCAATGGAACTTTTCTCTCTTCGCTAATATGATGGCAAGCAAAGAGTTGTTCAACCTTCATTTCCCAATCTAAGTAAGCCTCAACATTATCTTTTCCATGGAAATATGGGAGGCTAATGTTAACCTCTTGAGGCCTTTTATCCTTTTCTCTTTTTTGGGAGTGATGTTTAGTATGTGAACTATGACGCCCTCTATAATAGTCGCTAAGTTCTTCACTTAAACTCTTGCAAGAGTCATGACTACTATAGGAGGCATGTTTTTCCCTTTTCAATTCTTTCATTATTTTTCTTCTTTCTTTCTCTTTTATTTTCTCTCTTTCATCTTGACTTATTTCTTCCACTCTTTTTTTACCTTTTTCTTTTCTCTCTTGTTTTTCTTTCCACAACTTAAGGGATCTCAACTCATCTAATATCTTATACAAGGGCTCCTTAGGAGTAGAACCCTCACCATTAACACTAGATGAAGAATGAAGACTCATGTTGGTTCCTAAGTTATGGTTCTTTCTTGTTGGGGGTTTGAAAGAAAGGTAAAAGAAACTATGGTTGAAACTAGCCAAAATAAACACTAAAAGAGGTTTGAAAGATAAGGTAAAAACTAATTGGCAAAAGGCAAGCTATCTAGACGGTTTGACAATGGAGGGTAGAGGAAATAAGCTATGAAAGTAAGCAAGAAATTAAAGTGCAAGAAATGCAAACTAGGCGGATCCTAAGAGTGTTTGGATGACCTCATTTAAGGTTCCCAACAAAACACTCACTATCCTAAGGGAAAATTGCCTAAAATTATTACACACAAATGGAAGTAGGGTGACCTATTGGAGGCTCCCAACTTACTTCCAATGAAAGGTCTTTTTGTTACAAAATTTGAAAGCAAAACAAATTTCCAATTACAAAATTACAAAAAAAAAGTCCTCAATTGTGGTGGCTATTCTCTCTTTAGTATTTCACTCAATTTGGAGTGCTTCTTAGTCCAATAGCTCTTAAGGTGGTTGGTCCCTTGCTTCTTGACTCAAATTCTTTAAGATATGGCACCAATCCTCCTTTCCAATTCCCTATATGGCAACTCACAAGCAAGGAAACAAAGAGACAAGCAATAACCAAACACCAAAAAAAATGAAATGAAAGCTAAACCAATAGAGTTTTAACAAGACAAAATTCCAAGGATTATTCAACAATTAAGCAATGAAAAGCACAAAAAAGCAAGCTAGGACTCAAAGAGAAACCTAGAATGGCTCTAGAGTAGAGTAGAAAAACTCTAAAAAAAAGACTCAACAAACCTCTAGTTTTGGCACTTGTTTTCACAATAATTTTCAATTGAAATTTCAGAACTAGGATTGGTATAAAATAGGCACCAATTATAGAACAAATTTTGAGCCAAAACAACAAGCGCACTCTGCTTTCACCTTTTTTTTTTCCTGGACACTGATTTTTCTGTCAACTTGTGCGATTTTTATTATTTTTTCCTTTAATCCAAATCGCTTGGTTATTTTTTTATAATTTTGTTCCAGATGTCTAGAAAATTCAGTAAAAGTTTCAGCTCAAAAAACGTAGTGACCAATTCCCAGTAATTTATACAAGTTCGTATGTTCAAGCTGCCAGCACCAGCGATTTCAACCTAGAAATCAAGAGTAGTGTTAATGTTGCTTAAGGCTTGGATAGTTACAATTTGTGTTTGCTTATGCTCAATTATCTTGAATAACATAATTCAAGAGAGCTTAAGACTTATTTGATTCACAAATACAGCCACAACTCAGCACCACAACTCAACTTCATCATAGGCATCATGTAGGAATCTTAGAAAACAAAAAAGAGTTCAACAACAAGACTACTTCTAGGAATTGATTTAGAACATGTTATGAACTAAATAACATGCATGAATTAGACTCAAAATTCAAAAGATAGGCTAAGAATGACAAGAATACATGAACAAATGTATCTAGAATTCAATCAACAAAAATAAAAATTCAACACAAACTTAGAGCATAATGTGACAATTACTATGACTAAACATGACTCTAAGACAACATGGATTAAGTGATTTACACTTAGATTTTTGTGTTTTTTTTTTCTAATCAATATTTTGGAAAAAAAAATTTAGATCTAAAGGTTCAGCACAAGAATATTATGAATGAAAATTGATAGAACCTAAAATCAACACAAAAACAAGATTCAAGAGTAGATCTACAAAATTTGAACCATAGAAATGCAAGAACAAGTGTAGATCTAAGATTTAATCAGTTTATTTTTTTAAATCCACTCTAAACAGAACCAAACCACAAGACAATGGAGGATATACATGGAGAATAATATGAGGAACAACGAATTAAAGAGAATTCACCGAACAAAAAGATAGAGGAAGCAAAAGAACATCACCTAGATGAAGATGCTCTTGATACCACATGATGCAAGCTCCATTGGAGCTTGTAGGCCTAGGATCTTCTTCATCAATGGATTCCTTTGCTTCTTGGAAGATGAATGGCAGCGGAATGGAGAAAGGAAGAGAGAGAGGAGATGCCACTTCAAGGAGAAGATGAGTCTAGAAGAAGCTCACCACCATAGGAGGCCATGGATAAGAGCTTGGAGGAAGAAGGAGATGAATGAAGGGAGAGGGAGAGAAGAGCACGAAATTTTGTGCTCTAAATGAGCTTTGAAATCTGAATTTTAATATTCAAATGATC
>NW_024464703.1:9143-15766 GCF_000004515.6 Glycine max
ATGATTGATATCGTAAAGATATACATATGAATTTCATTCCAATCTAATGATCCCATTTGCGAGCGTTTCTGTATTCCCCGTGCGTGAGTTAGAACGGCGAGTGGAAAAAAATCACCGAACGAATATCTCGAGAGCTTCCGTTGTTCAATTACGAGCGTCTCTATATGTGATGCGCCTGATCGGACCTCCGAGTGTAAAGAAATGACCATTTGAATTTCTCAAGAGCTTCCGTTGTTCAATTTCGGGCATCTCGATATATTATGAGCCTGAATCGGACCTCCGAGTGAATAGTTATGACCATTTGAATTGCTCAATAGCTTCCACCGTTCAATTTCGAGCGTCTCGATATTATACGCCTGAATCGGACCTCTGAGTTAAAAGTTATGACCATTTTAATTTCTCGAGAGCTTCCGTTGTTCAATTTCGAGCGTCTCGATAAATTATACGCCTGAATCGGACCTCTGAGTGAAAATTTATGACCATTTTAATTTCTCGAGAGGTTCCGTTGTTCAATTTCGAGCGTCTCGATATATTATACGCCTGAATCGGACCTCCGAGTGAAAAGTAATGACCATTTGAATTTCTCAAGAGCTTCCGTTGTCCAATTTCGAGCGTCTCTATATGTGATGCGCCTGATCGGACCTCCGAGTTTAAAGAAATGACCATTTGAATTTCTCAAGAGCTTCCGTTGTTCAATTTCGGACGTCTCGATATATTATGTGCCTGAATCGGACCTCCGAGTGAAATGTAATGACCATTTGAATTTCTCAAGAGCTTCCGTTGTTAAATTTCGAGAGTCTCTATATGTGATGCGCCTGATCGGACCTCCGAGTGTAAAGAAATGACCATTTGAATTTCTCAAGAGCTTCCGTTGTTTAATTGCGAGCGTCTCTATATGTGATGCGCCTAAATCGGACCTCCGAGTGAAAAGTTATGACCATTTCAATTTCTCGAGAGCTTCTGTTGTTCAATTTCGAGCGTCTCGATATATTATATGCCTGAATCGGACCTCCGAGTTAAAAGTTATGACTATTTGAATTTCTCGAGAGCTTCCGTTGTTCAATTTCGAACGTCTCGATATTTTATTTGCCTGAATCGGACCTCCGAGTGAAAAGTTAAGACCATTTGAATTGCTCAAGAACTTCCATTGTTCAATTTCGAGCGTCTCGATATTTTATGTGCCTGAATCGGACCTCCGAGTTAAAAGTTATGACCATTTGAATATCTCGAGAGCTTCCGTTGTTCAATTGCGAGCGTCTCTATATGTGATGCGCTCGAATCGGACCTCCGAGTGAAAAGTAATGACCATTTGAATTTCTCAAGAGCTTCTGTTGTTCAATTTCGGGCCTCTCGATATATTATTTGCCTGAATCGGACCTCCGAGTTAAAAGTTATGACTATTTGAATATCTCGAGAGCTTCCGTTGTTCAATTTCGAGCGTCTCGATATATTATGCGCCTGAATCGGACCTCTGAGTGAAACGTTATGACCATTTTAATTTCTCGAGAGCTTCCGTTGTTCAATTTCGAGAGTCTCGATATATTATACGCCTGAATCGGACCTCTGAGTAAAAATTTATGACCATTTTAATTTCTCGAGAGCTTCCGTTGTTAAATTTCGAGCGTCTCGATATATTATACGCCTGAATCGGACCTCCGAGTGAAAAGTAATGACCATTTGAATTTCTCAAGAGCTTCCGTTGTTCAATTTCGAGCGTCTCTATATGTGATGCGCCTGATCGGACCTCCGAGTGTAAAGTAATGACCATTTGAATTTCTCAAGAGCTTCCATTGTTAAATTTCGGGCGTCTCGATATATTATGTTCCTTAATTGGACCTCCGAGTGAACAGTTATGACCATTTGAATTCCTCAATAGCTTCCACTGTTCAATTTTGAGCGTCTCGATATATTATACGCCTGAATTGGACCTCTAAGTGAAACGTTATGACCATTTAAATTTGTCGAGAGCTTCCGTTGTTCAATTTCGAGCGTCTCGATATATTATACGCCTGATTCGGACCTCCGCGTGAAAAGTAATGACCATTTGAATTTCTCAAGAGCTTACGTTGTTCAATTTCGGGTGTCTCGATATTTTATGTGCCTGAATCGGACCTCCGAGTGAACAGTTATGACCATATGAATATCTCAAGAGCTTCCGTTGTTCAATTGCGAGCGTCTCGATATATTATACGCCTGAATCGAACCTCTGAGTGAAAAGTTATGACCATTTTAATTTCTCGAGAGCTTCCGTTGTTCAATTTCGAGCGTCTCGATATATTATACGCCTGAATCAGACCACCGAGTGAAAAGTTATGACCATTTGAATATCTCAGGAGCTTCCGTTGTTCAATTTCGAGCGTCTCGATATTTTATGTGCCTGAATCGGACCTTCGAGTTAAAAGTTATGACTATTTGAATATCTCGATAGCTTCCGTTGTTCAATTTCGAGCGTCTCTATATGTGATGTGCCTGATCGGACCTCCGAGTGTAAAGAAATGACCATTTGAATTTCTCAAGAGCTTCCGTTGTTCAATTTCGAGCATCTCTATATGTGATGCGCTCGAATCGGACCTCCGAGTGAAAAGTAATGACCATTTGAATTTCTCAAGAGCTTCTGTTGTTCAATTTCGGCCGTCTCGATATACTATGTGCCTGAATCCGACCTCCGAGTTAAAAGTTATGACTATTTGAATATCTCAAGAGCTTCCGTTGTTCAATTGCGAGCGTCTCTATATGTGATGCGCCTAAATCGGACCTCCGAGTGCAAAGTTATGACCATTTCAATTTCTCGAGAGCTTCCGTTGTTCAATTTCGAGCGTCTCGATATATTATACGCCTGAATCGGACCTCCGAGTGAAAAGTTATGACTATTTGAATATCTCGATAGCTTCCGTTGTTCAATTGCGAGCGTCTCTATATGTGATGCGCTCGAATCGGACCTCCGATTGAAAAGTAATGACCATATGAATTTCGCAAGAGCTTCCGTTGTTCAATTTCGGGCGTCTCGATATATTATGTGCCTGAATCCGACTTCCGAGTTAAAAGTTATGACCATTTGAATATCTCGAGAGCTTCCGTTGTTCAATTGCGAGCGTCTCTATATGTGATTCGCTCGAATCGGACCTCCGAGTGAAAAGTAATGGCCATTTGAATTTCTCAAGAGCTTCCGTTGTTCAATTTCGGGCGTCTCGATATATTATGTGCCTGAATCGGACCCCCGAGTTAAAAGTTATGACTATTTGAATATCTCGAGAGCTTCCGTTGTTTAATTTCGAGCGTCTCTATATGTGATGCGCCTGAATCGGACCTCCTAGTGAAAAGTAATGACCATTTGAATTTCTCAAGAGCTTCCGTTGTTCAATTTCGGACGACTCGATATTTTATTTACCTGAATCGGGCCTCCGAGTTAAAAATTATGACCATTTGAATATCTCGAGAGCTTCCGTTGTTCAATTGCGTGCGTCTCTATATGTGATGCGCCTGAATCGGACCTCCTAGTGAAAAGTTAATGATGAGAATCATGAAACTGGCCAAATACATATTTTTATCTTTTTGTTCAGCTACACTATAAGTATGGGTTTTTGTTTTGAATAAAAAAAGACTTTTGGCATTTTGATAAAATTGGGTGAGAGTTTCTCTCTGGGTTCCTTGTTGAACCAATTATCAGACTTATCAAGGTAATCCTTGTGGCGTCTACCCAGACTTATCTTCCTTCACTGGAAGTGGCGTCTACCCAGACTTATCTTCCTTCATTGGAAGTGGCGTCTACCCAGACTTATCTTCCTTAACCGGAAGTGGCGTCTACCCTGACTTATCTTCCTTAACCGGAAGTGGCGTCTACCCTGACTTATCTTCCTTCACCGGAAGTGGTGTCATCCAAATCTCTACAGCCTGTATCAAGCGATCCGCGCCCCGTAAGATTCACATCATCTGGTATCAGAGCTTCGGCTCTTGATACAGGTTCTATCCTATCCTATCCTATCCTATTTTATTTTTTCTTCGTAATTTGTCTAGGTTCGTGTTTTTGTCCTTGTTCTGTTATTTGCGTTCTTGTTCTTGTTCTTGTCACGTTCTTGTTCTTGTTTCTTGTGTCTTTCAAACTTTGTGTCAAAAAAAAAAAAATTGTTTGAGTTCTTGTTTCTTGTTCTTGTGCCTATCATATTGTATTCTGTCTTTTCTTCATAACTTTTGTTTCAGCCTATTTGAATTCTGTTTGGGGTAAAAATTGCCTAATTGCCGAATTGCTAAATTGTCAAATTTGCCTATTGAACGAATTCTAATAGCTGGACGTCTGAAAAAAAAAAACAAACAAAAAAATAGAGAAAAAAAAAAGAAACGAAAAAAAAAAAGAAAGAAAAAAAAGGGAAACAGTTGCAAAAATTTTGAAAAAAAAAAGTGGGTGTTTGATCTTTGAATACGAAATTGAGGCATTTAGAGGTGTTTTTTTGAAAGAAAATCGTGGAGCAAATCCCCTTATCTAGATTCTCCTCTGAATTCTGAGCGTTTTGATATATAGTGGGCCTCAAACATTTGAAGTTTACTTGTCCTATCTGTTGTCCTATCTAATATCTTATCTGTTATCCTATCCAATATCTTATCTGTTATCCTACCTAGTATCTTATTTGTTATCCTACCTAATATCTTATCTGTTATCCTATCTAATATCTTATCTATTATCCTACCTAATATCTTATATGTTATCCTATCTATAATATCTTATTTGTTATCATATCTGTTACCCAAATTAAAGCTCACCTGTTATCCAAATCCAATCTAATATATTATTATCCAAATCAAGTCCAAGTTGTTATCCCAAATCAAATCTGTTTGTGATCATTATATTGTCTTTCCTTTTATTTTATATTACCTTGTGTGTCTAATTTGGTCCATCCAGGAACTTAAGAGGGAGTGAGTGGTAAAAGGCAAGAGTGAAAACATCACACAAAAGCCTATATTGAGAGCATCAAACACGAGTGAACTACCATCAAAGAGAGAAACACGTGAGTAGGGTGTGGTGAGGTCCTGCATTTTTTTTAATTTACTGCAAAATTCTTTGTTCCTTAATCATGGCAAGAGATGGTGACAATGGTGGTGTATATCATCAATTGGATGAATCTCAGCGCTTATTTTTGGACGCGTGGACTACACAAATGCAACGTTTGTTGAACCGTAACAAAGAAAAGCCCTACAGACGAATAGCCAAATCTTCCTCATTTACTCTTAAACCTCTATCCCCTAGAGAATGTGATGACCAAATCAGAATGGGAGAAAAGAGAGAACAAGAGAAAGAAAATAGTGAGGCACCACAAAGGAATATGAAAAAGAGTGATACACCCGAGGAAAAGAGTGATACACGTGAGAGAAAATTTAATTATTTTGCAGAGGCGAGTGAAGTGAGGAAAGTGTTACCTGCTCATGAACCACTCAATCTACAGTATTGCAAAGACAGTAAAATTTCTACTGATAATTCTAATGAGTTTACTATTTCTATTTCTCCTAGTGTTCAACCCTTATTGCAGGAATCTAAAAATGTCTTTCCTATGGAGATTCCTCATGGACTACCACCTTCAAGAGGCATAGAACATCAAGTTGATCTCCTTCCAAAAGCTTCATTGCCTAACAGGCCAACTTCCAACAGCAAGCCCCAAGAGACTCAGCATAAGGATGCACAGACCAAAGTTGCGTATGTAAAAAAATTGTATGACCAAGTGAAGGTGCAAATTGCAAAGAAGAATGAAAGCTATGCCAAGCAAGCCCACAAGAAAAGGAAGGAAGTGGTACTTGAACCCGGTGATGATCTTGGACATTTGAGGACAAATGTTTTCCAAGAAGGAGGGAATGATGAGAATCCTGAAATTGGCCATATACAGGCTAAAGGCCCAAGTGGAGAAGGGCGAAGGCCCAAGTGGAGAAGGATAAAGCCCCCGAGTGGAGAAGGATGAAGGTGCAAGTGGAGAAGGATGAAGGCCCAGAGGCAGAGACACTATCAAGACTATTAATTGTTGCTGAGGGCCCAAGTTAAATAAGTTTTTAGTTATAATTTATTTTTATTGTAATTTTGGCCCAAACTGTTTAGAAGGCCCATGTCTATTTTTATCTTTTAGTTCAGATACACTATAAGTATTGGTTTTTGTTTTGAATAAAAAAAACCTTTTGGGCATTTGACAAAATTTGGTGAGAGTTTCTCTCTGGGTTCCTTGTTGAACCAATTATCAGACTTATCAAGGTAATCCTTGTGGCGTCTACCCAGACTTATCTTCCTTCATTGGAAGTGGCGTCTACCCAGACTTATCTTCCTTCACCGGAAGTGGTGTCATCCAAATCTCTACAGCCTGTATCAAGCGATCCGCGCCCCGTAAGATTCACATCAGTTTAGATGACAAGTTGACTTATCTTCCTTCATTGGAAGTGGCGTCTACCCAGACTTATCTTCCTTCACCGGAAGTGGCGTCTACCCAGACTTATCTTCCTTAACCGGAAGTGGCGTCTACCCGGACTTATCTTCCTTCACCGGAAGTGGCGTCTACCCTGACTTATCTTCCTTCACCGGAAGTGGCGTCATCCAAATATCCGTAGCCTGTATCAAGTGATCCGCCCCGTAAGAATCACATCATCTGGTATCA
>NW_024464703.1:15966-17778 GCF_000004515.6 Glycine max
AATTGGGTGAGAGTTTCTCTCTGGGTTCCTTGTTGAACCAATTATCAGACTTATCAAGGTAATCCTTGTGGCGTCTACCCTGACTTATCTTCCTTCACTGGAAGTGGCGTCATCCAAACCTTCGTAGCCTGTATCAAGTGATCCGTTCCTAGTCAGGTTCGCATCATCTGGTATCAGAGCTTCGGCTCTTGATACAGGTTCTATCTTATCCTATTATTTTTTCTTTGTAATTTGTCCAGGTTCGTGTTTTGTCCTTGTTCTGTTATTTGTTTTCTTGTTTGCGTCTTGTTGCATTCTTGTTTGTGTCTTTGTTTCGTTCTTGTTCTTGTCACGTTTGTGTTCTTGTTGTTGTTCTTGTTTCTAGTGTCTTTCAGACTTTGTGTCATAAAAAAAAAATTGTTTGGGTTCTGTTTCAAGTAAAAAAAAAAAGTTGCAGAAATTTTGAAAAAAAAAAAGAGAAGAAAAGAAGAAAGAGAAAAAAGAGAAAGTGGGTGTTTGATCTTTGAACACGAAATTGAGGCAGTTAGAGGCTTTTTTTTGGCAGAAAATCGTGTACCAAATCCCCTTATCTAGATTCTCCTCTGAATTCTGAGCGTTTTGATATATAGTGGGCCTCAAACGGATAACCGTAGCAAAAGTTATGAGCATTTGAAGTTTAGTTGTCATATCTGTTATCTTATCTGTTATCCTATCTGTTATCTTATTTGTTATCATATCTGTTATCCAAATTAAATCTAATTTGTTATCCCAAATCTGATCTATTATCCAAATCAAATCAAATCAAAAATTTTTATCCAAATCAGATTTGTTATCCAAATCTAATCTGTTATCCAAATCAAATCCAATCTGCTATCCAAATCAAGTCCAAGTTGTTATCCCAAATCAAATCTGTTACTCTGATAATTCTATTGTCTTTCCTTTTATTTTATATTACCTTGTGTGTCTAATTCGGTCTATCCAGGAACTTAAGAGGGAGGAGTGAGTGGTAAAAGGCAAGAGTGAAAACATCACACAAAAGCCTATATTGAGAGCATCAAACACGAGTGAACTACCATTAAAGAGAGAAACACGTGAGTAGAGTGTGGTGAGGTTCTGAATTTTTATTTTTTTTAATTTACTGCAAAATTCTTTGTTCCTTAATCATGGCAAGAGCTGGTGACAATGATGGTGTATATCATCAACTGGACAAATCTCAGCGCTTATTTCTGGACGCGTGGACTACACAAATGCAACGTTTGTTGAACCGTAACAAAGAAGAGCCCTACAGACGAATAGCCAAATCTTCCTCGTTTACTCTTAAACCTCTATCCCCTAGAGAAGTGTGTGATGACCAAATCAGAATGAGAGAAAAGAGAGAACAAGAGAAAGAAAATAGTGAGGCACCACAAAGGAATATGAAAAAGAGTGATACACCCGAGGAAAAGAGTGATACACGTGAGAGAAAATTTAATTATTTTGCAGAGGCGAGTGAAGTGAGGAAAGTGTTACCTGCTCATGAACCACTCAATCTACAGTATTGCAAAGACAGTAAAATTTCTACTCATAATTCTAATGAGTTTACTATTTCTATTTCTCCTAGTGTTCAACCCTTATTGCAGGAATTTAAAAATGTCTTTCCTATGGAGATTCCTCATGGACTACCACCTTCAAGAGGCATAGAACATCAAGTTGATCTCCTTCCAGAAGCTTCATTGCCTAACAGGCCAACTTCCAACAGCAAGCCCCAAGAGACTCAGCATAAGGATGCACAGACCAAAGTTGTGTATGTAAAAAAATTGTATGACCAAGTGAAGGTGCAAATTGCAAAGAAGA
>NW_024464703.1:17932-18538 GCF_000004515.6 Glycine max
AGAAGGACGAAGGCCTAAGTGGAGAAGGACAAAGCCCCCGAGTGGAGAAGGATGAAGGCCCAAGTGGAGAAGGATGAAGGCTCAAGTGGAGAAGGATGAAGGCCCAGAGGCAGAGACACTATCAAGACAATTAATTGTTGCTGAAGGCCCAAACTAATTTGAAGGCCCAAGTTAAATATGTTTTTAGTTATAATTTTTATTTATTGTAGTTTTGGCCCAACCTATTTAGAAGGCCCATGTCTATTTTTATCTTTTTGTTCAGATACACTATAAGTATTGGTTTTTATTTTCAATAAAAAAACTTTTGGCATTTGATAAAATTTGGTGAGAGTTTCTCTCTGGGTTCCTTGTTGAACCAATTATCAGACTTATCAAGGTAATCCTTGTGGCGTCTACCCAGACTTATCTTCCTTCATTGGAAGTGGCGTCTACCCAGACTTATCTTCCTTCATTGGAAGTGGCGTCTACCCAGACTTATCTTCCTTAACCGGAAGTGGCGTCTACCCAGACTTATCTTCCTTCACTGGAAGTGGCGTCTACCCTGACTTATCTTCCTTCACTGGAAGTGGCGTCATCCAAACCTTCGTAGCCTGTATCAAACGATCC
>NW_024464703.1:18638-22089 GCF_000004515.6 Glycine max
CCGTTGTTCAATTTCGAGCGTCTCGATATATTATACGCCTGAATCGGACCTCCGAGTGAAAAGTTATGACTATTTGAATATCTCGATAGCTTCCGTTGTTCAATTTCAAGCGTCTCTATATGTGATGCGCTTGAATCGGACCTCCGAGTAAAAAGTAATTACCATTTGAATTTCTCAAGAGCTTCCGTTGTTCAATTTCGGGCGTCTCGATATATTATGTGCCTGAATCCGACCTCCGAGTGAAAAGTTATGACTATTTGAATATCTCGAGAGCTTCCGTTGTTCAATTGCGTGCGTCTCTATATGTGATGCGCCTAAATCGGACCTCCGAGTGAAAAGTTATGACCATTTCAATTTCTCGAGAGCTTCCGTTGTTCAATTTCGAGCGTGTCGATATATTATACGCCTTAATTGGACCTCCGAGTGAAAAGTTAAGACCATTTGAATTGCTCAAGAACTTCCATTGTTCAATTTCGAGCGTCTCGATATTTTATGTGCCTGAATCGGACCTCCGAGTTAAATGTTATGACCATTTGAATATCTTGAGAGCTTCCGTTGTTCAATTGCGAGCGTCTCTATATGTAATGCGCTTGAATCGGACTTCCGAGTGAAAAGCAATGACCATTTGAATTTCTCAAGAGCTTTCGTTGTTCAATTTCAAGCGTCTCGATATTTTATGTGCCTGAATCGGACCTCCGAGTTAAAAGTTATAACCATTTGAATATCTCGAGAGCTTCCATTGTTCAATTGCGAGCGTCTCTATATGTGATGCGCCTGAATCGGACTTCCGAGTTAAAAGTTATGACCATTTGAATATCTCGAGAGCTTCCGTTGTTCAATTGCGAGCGTCTCTATATGTGATGCACTCGAATCGGACCTCCGAGTGAAAAGTAATGACCATTTGAATTTCTCAAGAGCTTCCGTTGTTCAATTTCGGGCGTCTCGATATATTATGTGTCTTAATCGGACCTCCGACTTAAAAGTTATGACAATTTGAATATCTCGAGAGCTTCTGTTGTTCAATTTCGAGCGTCTCTATATGTTATGTGCCTGATTGGACCTCCGAGTGTAAAGAAATTACCATTTGAATTTGTCAAGAGCTTCCGTTGTTCAATTTTGGGCGTCTCGATATATTATGTGCCGGAATCCAGACCTCCGAATGAACAGTTATGACCATTTGAATTGCTCAATAGCTTCCACTGTTCAATTTCGAGCGTCTCGATATATTATACGCCTGAATAGGACCTCTGAGTGAAAAGTTATGACCATTTGAATTTCTCAAGAAACTTCCGTTGTTCAATTTCGAGCATCTCGATATTTTATGTGCCTGAATCGGACCTCCAAGTTAAAAGTTATGACCATTTGAATATCTCGAGAGCTTCCGTTGTTCAATTGCGAGCGTCTCTATATGTGATGCGCCTGAATCGGACCTCCTAGTGAAAAGTTATGACCATATGAATTTCTCAAGAGCTTCCGTTGTTCAATTTCGGACGTCTCGATATTTTATGTGCCTGAATCGGACCTCCGAGTGAACAGTTATGACCATTTGAATTGCTCAATAGCTTCCACTGTTCAATTTCGAGCGTCTCGATATATTATACGCCTGAATCGGACCTCTGAGTGAAAAGTTATGACCATTTTAATTTCTCGAGAGCTTCCGTTGTTCAATTTCGAGCGTCTCGATATATTATACGCCTGAATCGGACCTCCGAGTGAAAAGTTATGACTATTTGAATATCTCGATAGCTTCCGTTGTTCAATTTCAAGCGTCTCTATATGTGATGCGCTTGAATCGGACCTCCGAGTAAAAAGTAATTACCATTTGAATTTCTCAAGAGCTTCCGTTGTTCAATTTCGGGCGTCTCGATATATTATGTGCCTGAATCCGACCTCCGAGTTAAAAGTTATGACTATTTGAATATCTCGAGAGCTTCCGTTGTTCAATTGCGTGCGTCTCTATATGTGATGCGCCTAAATCGGACCTCCGAGTGAAAAGTTATGACCATTTCAATTTCTCGAGAGCTTCCGTTGTTCAATTTCGAGCGTGTCGATATATTATACGCCTTAATTGGACCTCCGAGTGAAAAGTTAAGACCATTTGAATTGCTCAAGAACTTCCATTGTTCAATTTCGAGCGTCTCGATATTTTATGTGCCTGAATCGGACCTCCGAGTTAAATGTTATGACCATTTGAATATCTTGAGAGCTTCCGTTGTTCAATTGCGAGCGTCTCTATATGTAATGCGCTTGAATCGGACTTCCGAGTGAAAAGCAATGACCATTTGAATTTCTCAAGAGCTTTCGTTGTTCAATTTCAAGCGTCTCGATATTTTATGTGCCTGAATCGGACCTCCGAGTTAAAAGTTATAACCATTTGAATATCTCGAGAGCTTCCATTGTTCAATTGCGAGCGTCTCTATATGTGATGCGCTCGAATCGGACCTCCGAGTGAAAAGAAATGACTATTTGAATATCTCGATAGCTTCCGTTGTTCAATTTCGAGCGTCTCTATATGTGATGCGCTCGAATCGGACCTCCGAGTGAAAAGTAATGACCATTTGAATTTCTCAAGAGCTTTCGTTGTTCAATTTCGAGCGTCTCGATATTTTATGTGCCTGAATCGGACCTCCGAGTTAAAAGTTATAACCATTTGAATATCTCGAGAGCTTCCGTTGTTCAATTGCGAGCGTCTCTACATGTGATGCGCCTGAATCGGACCTCCTAGTGAAAAGTTATGACCATTTTAATTTGTCAAGAGCTTCCGTTGTTCAATTTCGGGCGTCTCGATATATTATGTGCCGGAATCGGACCTCCGACTTAAAAGTTATGACTATTTGAATATCTCGAGAGCTTCCGTTGTTCAATTTCGAGCGTCTCTATATGTTAAACGCCTGAATCGGACCTCCGAGTGAAAAGTAATGACCATTTGAATTTTTCAAGAGCTTTCGTTGTTCAATATCGAACGTCTCGATATTTTATTTACCTGAATCGGGCCTCCGAGTTAAAAGTTATGACCATCTGAATTTCTCGAGAGCTTCCGTTGTTCAATTGCGAGCGTCTCTATATGTGATGCGCCTGAATCGGACCTCCTAGTGAAAAGTTATGACCATTTTAATTTCTCGAGAGCTTCCGTTGTTTAATTTCGAGCGTCTCGATATATTATACGCCTGAATCGGACCTCCGAGTGAAAAGTAATGACCATTTGAATTTCTCGAGAGCTTTCGTTGTTCAATTGCGAGCGTCTCTATATGTGATGCGCCTGAATCGGACTTCCGAGTTAAAAGTTATGACCATTTGAATATCTCGAGAGCTTCCGTTGTTCAATTGCGAGCGTCTCTATATGTCATGCACTCGAATCGGACCTCCGAGTGAAAAGTAATGACCATTTGAATTTCTCAAGAGCTTCCGTTGTTCAATTTCGGGCGTCTCGATATATTATGTGCCTGAATCG
>NW_024464703.1:23352-25169 GCF_000004515.6 Glycine max
TCTATACGTGATGCGCCTGAATCGGACTTCCTAGTGAAAAGTTATGACCATATGTATTTCTCAAGAGCTTCCGTTGTTCAATTTCGGACGTCTCGATATTTTATGTGCCTGAATCCGACCTCCGAGTTAAAAGTTATGACCATTTGAATATCTCGAGAGCTTCCGTTGTTCAATTTCGAGCGTCTCGATATATTATACGCCTGAATCGGACCTCCGAGTGAAAAGTTATGACTATTTGAATTTCTCGAGAGCTTCCGTTGTTTAATTTCGAGCGTCTCGATATATTATGCGCCTGAATTGGACCTCCGAGTGAAAAGTTAAGACCATTTGAATTGCTCAAGAACTTCCAATGTTCAATTTCGAGTGTCTCGATATTTTATGTGCCTGAATCGGACCTCCGAGTTAAAAGTTATGATCATTTGAATATCTCGAGAGCTTCCGTTGTTCAATTGCGAGCGTCTCTATACGTGATGCTCCTGAATCGGACCTCCGAGTTTAAAGTTATGACCATTTGAATATCTCGAGAGCTTCCGTTGTTCAATTGCGAGCGTCTCTATATGTGATGCGCCCGATCGGATCGCCGAGTGTAAAGAAATGACCATTTGAAATTCTCAAGAGCTTCCATTGTTCAATTTCGCGCGTCTGGATATATTATGTGCCTGAATCGGACCTCCGAGTCAACAGTTATGACCATTTGAATTGCACAATAGCTTCCACCGTTCAATTTCGAGCGTCTCGATATATTATACGCCTGAATCGGACCTCTGAGTGAAAAGTTATGACCATTTGAATTTCTCAAGAGCTTCTGTTGTTCAATTTCGCGCGTCTCGATATATTATGTGCCTGAATCGGACCTCCGAGTGAATAGTTATGACCATTTGAATTGCTCAATAGCTTCCACTGTTCAATTTGGAGGGTCTCGATATATTATACGCCTGAATCGGACCTCTAAGTGAAAAGTTATGACCATTTTAATTTCTCGAGAGCTTCGGTTGTTCAATTTCGAGCGTCTCGATATATTATACGCCTGAATCGGACCTCTTAATGAAAAGTTATGACCATTTTAATTTCTCGAGAGCTACCGTTGTTTAATTTCGAGCGTCTCGATATAATATACGCCTGAATCGGACCTCCGAGTGAAAAGTAATGACCATTTGAATTTCTCAAGAGCTTTCGTTGTTCAATTTCGAGCGTCTCTATACGTGATGCGCCTGAATCCGACCTCCGAGTTAAAAGTTATGACAATTTGAATATCTCGAGAGCTTCCGTTGTTCAATTGCGAGCGTCTCTATTTGTGATGCGCTCGAATCAGACCTCCGAGTGAAAAGTAATGACCATTTGAATTTCTCAAGAGCTTCCGTTGTTCAATTTCGGGCGTCTCGATATATTATGTTTCTGAATCGGACCTCCGAGTGAACAGTCATGATCATTTGAATTGCTCAATAGCTTCCACTGTTCAATTTCGAGCGTCTCGATATATTATACGCTTGAATCGGACCTCTGAGTGAAAAGTTATGACCATTTTAATTACTCGAGAGCTTCCGTTGTTCAATTTCGAGCGTCTCGATATATTATACGCCTGAATCGGACCTCTGAGTGAAACGTTATAACCATTTGAATTTCTCGAGAGCTTCCGTTGTTCAATTTCGAGCGTCTCGATATTTTATGTGCCTGAATCGGACCTCCGAGTTAAAAGTTATGACCATTTGAATATCTCGAGAGCTTCCGTTGTTCAATTGCGAGCGTCTCAATATGTGATGCGCCTGAATCGGACCTCCTAGTGAAAAGTTATGACCTTATGAATTTCTCAAGAGCTT
>NW_024464703.1:25878-26687 GCF_000004515.6 Glycine max
ATGACCATCTGAATATCTCGAGAGCTTGCCGTCTGTTCAGTTGCGAGCGTCTCTATATGTGATGCGCCTGAATCGGACCTCCGAGTTAAAAGTTATGACCATTTGAATATCTTGAGAGCTTCCGTTGTTCAATTGCGAGCGTCTCTATATGTGATGCGCTTGAATCGGACCTCCGAGTGAAAAGTAATGACCATTTGAATTTCTCAGAGCTTACGTTGTTCAATTTCGACCGTCTCGATATATTATGTGCCTGAATCCGACCTCCGAGTTAAAAGTTATGACTATTTGAATATCTCGAGAGCTTCCGTTGTTCAATTGCGAGCCTCTCTATATGTGATGCGCCTAAATCGGACCTTCGAGTGAAAAGTTATGACCATTTCAATTTCTCGAGAGCTTCCGTTGTTCAATTTCGAGCGTCTCGATATATTATACGCCTGAATCGGATCTCCGAGTGAAAAGTTAAGACCATTTGAATTGCTCAAGAACTTCCGTTGTTCAATTTCGAGCGTCTCGATATTTTATGGGCGTGAATCGGACCTCCGCGTTAAAAGTTATGAACATTTGAATATCTTGAGTGCTTCCGTTGTTCAATTGCGAGCGTCTCTATATGTGGATGCGCCTGAATCTGACCTCCGAGTTAATAGTTATGACCATTTGAATATCGTGAGAGCTTCCGTTGTTCAATTGCGAGCGTCTCTATATGTTGATGCGCTTGAATCGGACCTCCGAGTGATAGTATGACCATTTGAATTTCTCAAGAGCTTACGTTGTTCAATTTCGGGCGTCTCGATATATTATGTGCCTGAATC
>NW_024464703.1:26787-29007 GCF_000004515.6 Glycine max
TCTATATGTGATGCGCCTGAATCGGACCTCCGAGTTAAAAGTTATGACCATTTGAATATCTCGAGAGCTTCCGTTGTTCAATTGCGAGCGTCTCTATATGTGATGCGCTCGAATCGGACCTCCGAGTGAAAAGTAATGACCATTTGAATTTCTCAAGAGCTTCCGTTGTTCAATTTCGAGCGTCTCGATATATTATGTGCCTGAATCGGACCTCCGAGTTAAAAGTTATGACTATTTGAATATCTCGAGAGCTTCCGTTGTTCAATTTCGAGCGTCTCTATATGTTATGCGCCTGATTGGACCTCCGAGTGTAAATAAATGACCATTTGAATTTGTCAAGAGCTTCCGTTGTTCAATTTCGGGCGTCTCGATATATTATGTGCCTGAATCGGACCTCCGAGTGAACAGTTCTGACCATTTGAATTGCTCAATAGCTTCCACTGTTCAATTTTAGGCGTCTCGTTATATTAAACGCCTGAATCGGACCTCTGACTGAAAAGTTATGACCATTTTAATTTCTCGAGAGCTTCCGTTGTTCAATTTCGAGCGTCTCGATATATTATACGCCTGAATCGGACCTCCGAGTGAAAAGTTATGACCATTTGAATTTCTCAAGAGCTTCTGTTGTTCAATTTCGAGCGTCTCGATATTTTATGTGGCTGAATCGGACCTCTGAGTTAAAAGTTATGACCATTTGAATATCTCGTGAGATTCCGTTGTTCAATTGCGAGCGTCTCTATATGTGATGCGCCTGAATCGGACCTCCTACTAAAAAGTTATGACCATATGAATTTCTCAAGTGCTTCCGTTGTACAATTTTGGACGTCTCGATGTTTTATGTGCCTGAATCGGACCTCCGAGTTAAAAGTTATGACCATTTGAATATCTCGAGAGCTTCCGTTGTTCAATTGCGAGCGTCTCTATATGTGATGCGCCTGAATCGGACCTCCTAGTGAAAAGTTATGACCATATGAATTTTTCAAGAGCTTCCGTTGTTCAATTTCGGACGTCTTGATATTTTACGTGCCTGAATCCGACCTCCGAGTTAAAAGTTATGACCATTTGAATATCTCGAGAGCTTCCGTTGTTCAATTGCGAGCGTCTCTATATGTGATGTGGCTGAATCCGACCTCCGAGTTAAAAGTTATGACCATTTTAATTTCTCGAGAGCTTCGGTTGTTCAATTTCGGGCGTCTCGGTATATTATACGCCTGAATCCGACCTCCGAGTGAAAAGTTATGACCATTTGAATTTCTCGGGACCTTCCGTTGTTCAATTTCGAGCGTCTCGATATATTATACGCCTGAATCGGACCTCCGAGTGAAAAGCAATGACCATTTGAATTGCTCAAGAGCTTCCGTTGTTCAATTTCGGGTGAACAGTTATGACTATTTGAATTGTTCAATAGCTTCCACTGTTCAATTTCGAGGGTCTCGATATATTATACGCCTGAATCGGACCTCTGAGTGAAAAGTTATGACCATTTTAATTACTCGAGAGCTTCCGTTGTTCAATTTCGAGCGTCTGGATATATTATACGCCTGAATCGAATCTCCGAGTGAAAAGTTAAGACCATTTGAATTGCTCAAGAACTTCCATTGTTCAATTTCGAGCGTCTCGATATTTTATGTGCCTGAATTGGACCTCCGAGTTAAAAGTTATGACCATTTGAATATCTTGAGTGCTTCCGTTGTTCAATTGCGAGCGTCTCTAAATGTGATGCGCTCGAATCGGACCTCCTACTTAAAAGTTATGACCATATGAATTTCTCAAGAGCTTCCGTTGTACAATTTCGGACGTCTCGATATTTTATGTGCCTGAATCGGACCTCCGAGTTAAAAGTTATGACCATTTGAATATCTCGAGAGCTTCCGTTGTTCAATTGCGAGCGTCTCTATATGTGATGCGCCTGAATCGGACCTCCTAGTGAAAAGTTATGACCATATGAATTTTTCAAGAGCTTCCGTTGTTCAATTTCGGACGTCTTGATATTTTACGTGCCTGAATCCGACCTCCGAGTTAAAAGTTATGACCATTTGAATATCTCGAGAGCTTCCGTTGTTCAATTGCGAGCGTCTCTATATGTGATGTGGCTGAATCCGACCTCCGAGTTAAAAGTTATGACCATTTTAATTTCTCGAGAGCTTCGGTTGTTCAATTTCGGGCGTCTCGGTATATTATACGGGTGCCCATGTGCAACGAGACTTCAGTACATAAGAC
>NW_024464703.1:47257-48222 GCF_000004515.6 Glycine max
GAATCGGACCTTCGAGTGAAAAGTTATGACCATTTCAATTTCTCGAGAGCTTCCGTTGTTCAATTTCGAGCGTCTCGATATATTATACGCCTGAATCGGACCTCCGAGTGAAAAGTTATGACCATTTGAATTGCTCAAGAACTTCCATTGTTCAATTTCGAGCGTCTCGATATTTTATGTGCCTGAATCGGACCTCCGAGTTAAAAGTTATGACCATCTGAATATCTTGAGTGCTTCCGTTGTTCAATTGCGAGCGTCTCTATATGTGATGCGCTTGAATTGGACCTCCGAGTGAAAAGCAATGACCATTTGAATTTCTCAAGAGCTTTCGTTGTTCAATTTCGAGCGTCTCGATATTTTATGTGCCTGAATCGGACCTCCGAGTTAAAAGTTATAACCATTTGAATATCTCGAGAGCTTCCGTTGTTCAATTGCGAGCGTCTCTATATGTGATGCGCCTGAATCGGACCTCCGAGATAAAAGTTATGACCATTTGAATATCTCGAGAGCTTCCATTGTTCAATTGCGAGCGTCTCTATATGTGATGCGCTCGAATCGGACCTCCGAGTGAAAAGTAATGACCATTTGAATTTCTCAAGAGCTTCCATTGTTCAATTTCGGGCGTCTCGATATATTATGTGCCTGAATCGGACCTCCGAGTGAACAGTTATGACCATTTGAATTGCTCAATAGCTTCCACTGTTCAATTTCGAGCGTCTCGATATATTATACGCCTGAATCAGACCTCTGAGTGAAAAGTTATGACTATTTTAATTTCTCGAGAGCTTCCGTTGTTCAATTTCGAGCGTCTCGATATATTATACGCCTGAATCGGACCTCCGAGTGAAAAGTTATGACCATTTGAATTTCTCAAGAGCTTCTATTGTTCAATTTCGAGCGTCTCGATATTTTATGTGGCTGAATCGGACCTCCGAGTTAAAAGTTATGACCATTTGAATATCTCG
>NW_024464703.1:48331-49454 GCF_000004515.6 Glycine max
AATTTCGGACGTCTCGATATTTTATGTGCCTGTATCCGACCTCCGAGTTAAAAGTTATGACCATTTGAATATCTCGAGAGCTTTCGTTGTTCAATTGCGAGCGCCTCTATATGTGATGCGCCTGAATCGGACCTCCGAGTGAAAAGTTATGACCATTTGAATTTCTCAAGAGCTTCCGTTGTTCAATTTCGAGCGTCTCGATATTTTATGTGCCTGAATCGGACCTCCGAGTTAAAAGTTATGACCATTTGAATATCTCGAGAGCTTCCGTTGTTCAATTGCGAGCGTCTCTATACGTGATGCGCCTGAATCGGACTTCCTAGTGAAAAGTTATGACCATATGTATTTCTCAAGAGCTTCCGTTGTTCAATTTCGGACGTCTCGATATTTTATGTGCCTGAATCCGACCTCCGAGTTAAAAGTTATGACCATTTGAATATCTCGAGAGCTTCCGTTGTTCAATTTCGAGCGTCTCGATATATTATACGCCTGAATCGGACCTCCGAGTGAAAAGTTATGACTATTAGAATTTCTCGAGAGCTTCCGTTGTTTAATTTCGAGCGTCTCGATATATTATGCTCCTGAATTGGACCTCCGAGTGAAAAGTTATGACCATTTGAATTGCTCAAGAACTTCCAATGTTCAATTTCGAGTGTCTCGATATTTTATGTGCCTGAATCGGACCTCCGAGTTAAAAGTTATGATCATTTGATTATCTCGAGAGCTTCCGTTGTTCAATTGCGAGCGTCTCTGTATGTGATGCGCTTGAATCGGACCTCCGAGTGAAAAGTAATGACCATTTGAATTTCTCAAGAGCTTCCGTTGTTCAATTTCGGGCGTCTCGATATATTATGTGCCTGAATCGGACCTCCGAGTGAACAGTTATGACCATTTGAATTGCTCAAGAGCTTCCACTATTCAATTTCGAGAGAATCGATATATTATACGCCTGAATCGGACCTCTGAGTGAAAAGTTATCACCATTTTAATTTCTCGAGAGCTATCGTATAATATTTCGAGCGTCTCGATATATTATATGGCCTGAATCGGAACTCCGAATGAAAAGTTATGACCCATTTGAATTTCTCCAGAGCCTCCGGTGTTCAATTTCGAGTGTCTCGAT
>NW_024464703.1:50030-56101 GCF_000004515.6 Glycine max
CCGAGTTAAAAGTTATTACCCTATACAATATCTCGAGAGCTTCCGTTGTTCAATTGCGAGCGTCTCTATATGTGATGCGCCTGAATCGGACCTCCTAGTGAAAAGTTATGACCATATGAATTTCTCAAGAGCTTCCGTTGTTCAATTTCGGACGTCTCGATATTTTATGTGCCTGAATCGGACCTCCGAGTGAAAAGTTATGACCATTTGAATTTCTCAAGAGCTTCCGTTGTTCAATTTCGAGCGTCTCGATATTTTATGTGCCTGAAACGGACCTCTGAGTTAAAAGTTATGACCATTTGAATATCTCGAGAGCTTCCGTTGTTCAATTGCGAGCGTCTCTATATGTGATGCGCCTGAATCGGACTTCCTAGTGAAAAGTTATGACCATATGAATTTCTCAAGAGCTTTTGTTGTTCAATTTCGGACGTCTCGATATTTTATGTGCCTGAATCGGACCTCCGAGTTAAAAGTTATGACCATTTGAATATCTCGAGAGCTTCCGTTGTTCAATTGCGAGCGTCTCTATATGTGATGTGCCTGAATCCGACCTCCGAGTTAAAAGTTATTACCATTTGAATTTCTCAAGAGCTTCCGTTGTTCAATTTCGAGCGTCTCGATATTTTATGTGCCTGAATCGGACCTCCGAGTTAAAAGTTATTACCATTTGATGTGAACCTGAGTAGGAGTGGATCGTTTGATACAGGCTACGGAGGTTTGGATGACGCCACTTCCGGTGAAGGAAGATAAGTCAGGGTAGACGCCACTTCCGGTTATGGAAGATAAGTCAGGGTAGACGCCACTTCCGGTGAAGGAAGATAAGTCAGGTTAGACGGGAGCGAGGATTACCTTGATAAGTCTGAGATTGGTTCAACAAGGAACTCAGAGAGAAACTCTCACCAAATTTTATCAAATGTCAAAAGTTCTTTTTATTCAAAACAAAAACCCATACTTATAGTGTAGCTGAACAAAAAGATAAAAATAGACATGGGCCTTCTAAATAGTTTGGGCCAAAATTACAATAAATAAAAATTATAACTAAAAAATATATTTAACTTGGGCCTTCAGCAACAATTAATAGTCTTGATAGTGTCTCTGCCTCTGGGCCTTCATCCTTCTCCACTTGGGCCTTCATCCTTCTCCACTCGGGGGCTTTGTCCTTCTCCACTTGGGCCTTTAGACTGTATTTGGCCTGTTTCATGATTCTCATCACCATTTGAATATCTCGAGAGCTTCCGTTGTTCAATTGCGAGGGTCTCTATATGTGATGCGCCTGAATCGGACCTCCTAGTGAAAAGTTATGACCATATGAATTTCTCAAGAGCTTCCGTTGTTCAATTTCGGACGTCTCGATATTTTATGTGCCTGAATCGGACCTCCGAGTGAAAAGTTATGACCATTTGAATTTCTCAAGAGCTTCCGTTGTTCAATTTCGAGCGTCTCGATATTTTATGTGCCTGAAGCGGACCTCCGAGTTAAAAGTTATGACCATTTGAATATCTCGAGAGCTTCCGTTGTTCAATTGCGAGCGTCTCTATATGTGATACGCCTGAATCGGACTTCCTAGTGAAAAGTTATGACCATATGAATTTCTCAAGAGCTTCTGTTGTTCAATTTCAGACGTCTCGATATTTTATGCGCCTGAATCGGACCTCCGAGTTAAAAGTTATGACCATTTGAATATCTCGAGAGCTTCTGTTGTTCAATTGCGAGCGTCTCTATATGTGATGTGCCTGAATCCGACCTCCGAGTTAAAAGTTATGACCATTTTAATTTCTCGAGAGGTTCCGTTGTTCAATTTCGAGCGTCTCGATATATTATACGCCTGAATCCGACCTCCGAGTGAAAAGTTATGACCATTTGAATTTCTCGAGAGCTTCCGTTGTTCAATTTCGAGCGTGTCGATATATTATACGCCTGAATCGGACCTCCGAGTGAAAAGTTATGACCATTTGAATTTCTCGAGAGCTTCCGTTGTTTAATTTTGAGTGTCTCGGTATTTTATGTGCCTGAATCGGACCTCCGAGTTAAAAGTTATGACCATTTGAATATCTCGAGAGCTTCCGTTGTTCAATTGCGAGCGTCTCTGTATGTGATGTGCTCGAATCGAACCTCCGAGTGAAAAGTAATGACCATTTGAATTTCTCAAGAGCTTCCGTTGTTCAATTTTGGGCATCTCGATATATTATGTGCCTAAATCCGACCTCCGAGTTAAAAGTTATGACCATTTGAATATCTCGAGAGCTTCCGTTGTTCAATTGCGAGCGTCTCTATATGTGATGCGCTCGAATCGGACCTCCGAGTGAAAAGTAATGACCATTTGAATTTCTCAATAGCTTCCGTTGTTCAATTTCGGGCGTCTCGATATATTATGTGTCTGAATCAGACCTCCGAGTTAAAAGTTATGACCATTTGAATATCTCGAGAGCTTCCGTTGTTCAATTGCGAGCGTCTCTATATGTGATGTGCCTGAATCCGACCTCCGAGTTAAAAGTTATTACCATTTGAATTTCTCAAGAGCTTCCGTTGTTCAATTTCGAGCGTCTCGATATTTTATGTGCCTGAATCGGACCTCCGAGTTAAATGTTATGACCATTTGAATATCTCGAGAGCTTCCGTTGTCTAATTGCGAGCGTCTCTGATGGAAGCTTGCTTGTGGAGCCTCTATGGAGGCTGGATCTTTGAGCTTTAATGAGGTCCTTCAATGGTGATTTTTCACCATGGAGATGCAGCGGAAGGCAAAGGAGAAGAGGAGAAGGGAGGCGCCATCCACTAGGGAATAAGCCATGGAAGAAGGAGCTTCACCACCAAGATGAGCCTTGGATAAGAAGCTTGGAAGGATGCTTCAATGGAGGAAAAGAAAGAGGGAGAGAAAGAGAGAGGGGGGAGCACGAAATTGAAGGAATAAAAGAGGGGGAGAAGTAGAACTTTGAAGTGTGTCTCATAAGACTTTCATTCATCAAAGTTACAACAAGTGTTACACATGCTTCTATTTATAGACTAGGTAGCTTCCTTGAGAAGCTTTCTTGAGAAAACTTCCTTGAGAAGCTTCTTTGAGAAGACTTCCTTGAGAAGCTAGAGCTTAGCTACACACACCCCTCTCATAACTAAGCTCACCTCCTTGAGAAGCTTCCTTAAGAAAATTCCTAAAGAAGCTAGAGCTTAGCAACACACACATCTCTAATAGCTAAGCTCACCTCCTTGAGATGAGAAGCTAGAGCTTAGCTACACACCCCCTATAATAGCTAAGCTCACCCCCATGACAAAAAAAAGATGAAAATACAAAAAAAAAAGTCCTTACTACAAAGACTACTCAAAATGCCCCGAAATACAAGGCTAAAACCCTATACTACTAGAATGGCCAAAATACAAGGCCCAAACGAAGGAAAAACCTATTCTAATATTTACAAAGATAAGCGGGCTCATACTTAGCCCATGGGCTCAAAATATACCCTAAGGCTCATGAGAACCCTAGGGCCTTCCCTTGGATCTCTAGCCCAATCTACTTGGAGTCTTCTACCCAATGCCCTTGCGGGATAGGATTTCATCATTCCCTCCACCTTGGAAAGGATTTGACCTCAAATCCCAAGGTTCTTCATACTCTGGGCTCCTTCCCTCAACACCTGTAAAAAGAAAAAAAAACATATGTATTAGTGGTGTTTGGTATGTTGAAGTAAGGTAAGGTTTGAAAACCCATTTCTTGGGCATCTTCCCATGAAGGAACATGGTTTCTCACCAACTCAATGAGTGGTGCTACAAGTATAGAAAAATATGGGACAAACCTTTTGTAAAAGTTTGTTAAGTCATGGAAGCCCCAAATTTTTCTTATACTTGGTGGAGTGGGCCACTCAGGAATGACCTTTATTCTCTTAGGGTTCATGGGAACCCCTTGATCACTATTTGAAAAATTAAGAAAAGTAAGGCAATAAAACATACCTTTTCAATATGTGATGCGCCTAAATCGGACCTCCGAGTGAAAAGTTATAACCATTTGAATATCTCGAGAGCTTCCGTTGTTCAATTGCGAGCGTCTCTATATGTGATGCGCCTGAATCGGACCTCTGAGTTAAAAGTTATGACCATTTGAATATCTCGAGAGCTTCCATTGTTCAATTGCGAGCGTCTCTATATGTGATGCGCTCGAATCGGACCTCCGAGTGAAAAGTAATGACCATTTGAATTTCTCAAGAGCTTCCGTTGTTCAATTTCGGGCGTCTCGATATATTATGTGCCTGAATCGGACCTCCGAGTTAAAAGTTATGACTATTGGAATATCTCGAGAGCTTCCGTTGTTCAATTTCGAGCGTCTCTATATGTCATGCGCCTGATTGGACCTCCGAGTGAAAAGTTATGACTATTTGAATTTCTCGAGAGCTTCCGTTGTTTAATTTCGAGCGTCTCGATATATTATGCGCCTGAATTGGACCTCCGAGTGAAAAGTTAAGACCATTTGAATTGCTCAAGAACTTCCAATGTTCAATTTCGGACGTCTCGATATTTTATGTGCCTGAATCGGACCTCCGAGTGAAAAGTTATGACCATTTGAATATCTCGAGAGCTTCCGTTGTTCAATTGTGAGCGTCTCTATATGTGATGCACCTGAATCGGACCTCCTAGTGAAAAGTTATGACCATATGAATTCTCAAGAGCTTCCGTTGTTCAATTTCGAGCGTCTCTATATGTGATGCGCCTGAATCGGACCTCCGAGTGAAAAGTAATGACCATTTGAATTTCTCAAGAGCTTCCGTTGTTCAATTTCGAGCGTCTCGATATTTTATATGCCTGAATCGGACCTCCTAGTTATAAGTTATAACCATTTGAATATCTCGAGAGCTTCCGTTGTTCAATTGCGAGCGTCTCTATATGTGATGCGCCTGAATCGGACCTCCGAGTGAAAAGTAATGACCATTTGAATTTCTCAAGAGCTTCCGTTGTTCAATTACGGGCGTCTCAATATATTATGTGCCTAAATCGGACCTCCGAGTTAAAATGTTATGACTATTTGAATATCTTGAGAGCTTCCGTTGTTCAATTGCGAGTGTCTCTATATGTGATGCGCCTAAATCGGACCTCCGAGTGTAAAGAAATGACCATTTGAATTTCTCAAGAGCTTCCGTTGTTCAATTTCGGGCGTCTCGATATATTATGTGCCTGAATCGGACCTCCGAGTGAACAGTTATGACCATTTGAATTCCTCAATAGCTTCCACTGTTCAATTTCGAGTGTCTCGATATATTATACGCCTGAATTGGACCTCTGAGTGAAACATTATGACCATTTTAATTTCTCGAGAGCTTCCGTTGTTCAATTTCGAGCGTCTCGATATATTATACGCCCTAATCGGACCTCCGAGTGAAAGGTTATGACCATTTGAATTTCTCATGAGCTTCCGTTGTTCAATTTCGAGGGTCTCGATATTTTATGTGCCTGAATCGGACCTCCGAGTTAATAGTCATAACCATTTGAATATCTCGAGAGCTTCCGCTGTTGAATTTCGACCGTCTCTATATGTGATGCGCCTGAATCGGACCTCCGAGTGAAAAATAGTGACCATTTGAATTTCTCAAGAGCTTCCGTTGTTCAATTTTGAGCGTCTCTATATGTGATGCGCCTGAATCGGACATCCGAGTGAAAAGTAATGACCATTTGAAATTCTCGAGAGCTTCCGTTGCTCAATTTCAAGCGTCTCGATATATTAAACGCCTGAATCGGATCTCCGAGTGACAAGTTATGACCATTTGAATTTCTCGAGAGCTTCCGTGGTTCAATTTCGAGCGTCTCGATATATTATGCGCTTGAATCGGACCTACGAGTGATAAGTTAAGACCATTTGAATTGCTCAAGAGCTTCGATTGTTCAATTTCGAGCGTCTCAGCATGTGATGCGCCTGAATCGGACCTCCGAGTAAAACGTGATCACCATTCGAATATTTTGAGAGCTTCCGTTGTTCAATTTCGAGCATCTCTATATATGATGCGCCTGAATCGGACCTCCGAGTTAAAAGTAATGACCATTTGATTTTCTCAAGTGCTTCCGTTGTTCAATTTCGGGCGTCTCGATATATTATGTGC
>NW_024464703.1:56796-57557 GCF_000004515.6 Glycine max
CCTGGCTATGCTTTTCCATATCTGTTACAGCTAAAAAAAGGTGACCTTATGAGGGATCAGATTAGGAGATCTGTGCCCTGTCCTTGGGTGTTTGTTACCTTTTCTGTTTCAAAAGGAAGGGGAGTCACTTTGATTGCTTGCATCAGGCTTATCGTTCCCGTCAACAAGTCGGACCTCCGAGTGAAAAGTAATAACCATTTGATTTTCTCAAGAGCTTCCGTTGTTCAATTTCGGGTGTCTCGATATATTAGGTGCCTGAATCGGATCCCCGAGTTAAAAGTTATGACCATTTGAATATCTCGAGAGCTTCCGCTGTTGAATTTCGAGCGTCTCTATATGTGAGGCGCATGAGTCGGACCTCCGAGCGAAAAGTAATGACCATTTGAATTTCTCAAGTGCTTCCGTTGTTCAATTTCGAGCATCTCTATATGTGATGCGCCTGAATCGGACCTCCGAGTGAAAAGTAATGACCATTTGAATTTCTCAAGAGCTTCCGTTGTTCAATTTCGAGCGTCTCTATATGTGATGCGCCTGAATCGGACCTCCGAGTGAAAAGTAATGACCATTTGAAATTCTCGAGAGCTTTCGTTGCTCATTTTCAAGCGTCTCGATATGTTATACGCCTGAATCGGACCTCCGAGTGAAAAGTTATGACCATTTGAATTTCTCGAGAGCTTCCGTTGTTCAATTTCGAGCCTCTCGATATATTATGCGACTGAATCGGACCTATGAGTGAAAAGTTAGGACCATTTGAATTGCTC
>NW_024464703.1:57657-60132 GCF_000004515.6 Glycine max
AAAGTTATGACCATTTGAATATCTCGAGAGCTTCCGTTGTTCAATTTCGAGCGTCTCTATATGTGATGCGCCTGAATCGGACCTCCGAGTGAAAAGTAATGACCATTTGAAATTCTCGAGAGCTTCCGTTGCTCAATTTCAAGCGTCTCTATATGTGATGCGCCTAAATCGGACCTCCAAGTGAAAAGTAATGACCATTTGAAATTCTCGAGAGCTTCCGTTGCTCATTTTCAAGCGTCTCGATATGTTATACGCCTGAATCAGACCTCCGAGTGAAAAGTTATGACCATTTGAATATCTCGGGAGCTTCCGTTGTTCAATTTCGAGCCTCTCGATATATTATGCCCTTGAATTGGACCTACGAGTGAAAAGTTAAGACCATTTGAATTGCTCAAGAGCTTCCATTGTTCAATTCGAGCGTCTCGACATGTGATGCGCTTGAATCGGACCTCCGAGTTAAAAGTTATAACCATATGAATATGTCGAGAGCTTACGTTGTTCAATTTCGAGCGTCTCTATATGTGATGCGCCTGAATCGGACCTCTGAGTTAAAAGTAATGACCATTTGATTTTCTCAAGAGCTTCCGTTGTTCAATTTCGGGCGTCTCGATATATTATGTGCCTGAATCTGACCTCCGTGTGAAAATAATGACCATTTGAATTTCGCGAGAGCTTCCGTTGTTCAATTTCGGGCGTCTAGATATATTATGCGCCTGAATCGGATCTCCGAGTGAAAAGTAATGACCATTTGAATTTCTCAAGAGCTTCCGTTGTTCAATTTCGGGCGTCTCGATATATTATACTCATGAATCCGACCTTCGAGTGAAAAGTTATGACCATTTGAATTTCTCAAGAGCTTCCGTTGTTCAATTGCGAGCGTCTCTATATGTGATGCGCTGGAATCAGACCTCCTAGTGAAAAGTTATGACCATATGAATTTCTCAAGAGCTTCCGTTGTTCAATTTCGGACGTCTCGAGATTTTATGTGCCTGAATCGGACTTCCGAGTTAAAAGTTATGACCATTTGAATTGCTCAAGAGCTTCCATTGTTCAATTTCGAGCGTCTCGATATGTGATGGGCCTGAATCGGACCTCCGAGTTAAAAGTTATAAGCATTTGAATATCTCGAGAGCTTCCGCTGTTGAATTTCGAGCGTCTCTATATGTGATGCGGCTGAATCGGACCTCCGAGTGAAAAGTAATGACCATTTGAATTCTCAAGAGCTTCCGTTGTTCAATTTCGAGCGTCTCTATATGTGATGCGCCTGAATCGGACCTCCGAGTGAAAAGTAATGACCATTTGAAATTCTCGAGAGATTCCGTTGCTCAATTTCAAGCGTCTCGATATATTAAACGCCTGAATCAGATCTCCGAGTGAAAAGTTATGACCATTGGAATTTCTCGAGAGCTTCCGTTGTTCAATTTCGAGCGTCTCGATATGTGATGCGCTGGAATCAGACCTCCTAGTGAAAAGTTATGACCATATGAATTTCTCAAGAGCTTCCGTTGTTCAATTTCGGACGTCTCGAGATTTTATGTGCCTGAATCGGACTTCCGAGTTAAAAGTTATGACCATTTGAATTGCTCAAGAGCTTCCATTGTTCAATTTCGAGCGTCTCGATATGTGATGGGCCTGAATCGGACCTCCGAGTTAAAAGTTATAAGCATTTGAATATCTCGAGAGCTTCCGCTGTTGAATTTCGAGCGTCTCTATATGTGATGCGGCTGAATCGGACCTCCGAGTGAAAAGTAATGACCATTTGAATTTCTCAAGAGCTTCCGTTGTTCAATTTCGAGCGTCTCTATTATGTGATGCCGCTGAAATCGGGACCTCCGAGTGAAAAAGTAATGGCCCACTTGAAATTCTCGGAGAGATTCTGTTGTCTCAATTTCAAGCGTCTCGATATAATAAAACGCCTGAATCGGGATCTCCGAGTGAAAAGTTATGACCATTGGAATTTCTCGAGAGCTTCCGTTGTTTCAATTGCGAGCGTCTCTATATGTGATGCGCTGGAATCAGACCTCCTAGTGAAAAAGTTATGACCATATGAATTTCTCAAGAGCTTCCGTTGTTCAATTTCGGACGTCTGGAGATTTTATGTGCCTGAATCGGACTTCCGAGTTAAAAGTTATGACCATTTGAATTGCTCAAGAGCTTCCATTGTTCAATTTCGAGCGTCTCGATATGTGATGGGCCTGAATCGGACCTCCGAGTTAAAAGTTATAAGCATTTGAATATCTCGAGAGCTTCCGCTGTTGAATTTCGAGCGTCTCTATATGTGATGCGGCTGAATCGGACCTCCGAGTGAAAAGTAATGACCATTTGAATTTCTCAAGAGCTTCCGTTGTTCAATTTCGAGCGTCTCTATATGTGAGGCGCCTGAATCGGACCTCCGAGTGAAAAGTAATGACCACTTGAAATTTTCGAGAGATTCCGTTGCTCAATTTCAAGCGTCTCGATATATTAAACGCCTGA
>NW_024464703.1:60232-60508 GCF_000004515.6 Glycine max
TCTGACCTCCGTGTGAAATTAATGACCATTTTGAACTTCTCGAGAGCTTCCGTTGGTTCAATTTCTGGCGTCTCGATATATTATGTGCCTGAATCGGACCTCCGAGTTAAAAGTTTTGACCATTAGAATTGCTCAAGAGCTTTCATTGTTCAATTTCGAGTGTCTCGATATGTGATGGGCCTGAATCGGACCTCCGAGTTAAAAGTTATGACCATTTGAATATCTCGAGAGCTTCCGTTGTTCAATTTCGAGTGTCTCTATATGTGATGCGCCTGA
>NW_024464703.1:60966-61701 GCF_000004515.6 Glycine max
GTAATGACCTTTGAATTCTCGAGAGCTTCCGTTGCTCAATTTCAAGCGTCTCGATATATTAAATGCCTGAATCGGATCTCCGAGTGAAAAGTAATGACCATTTGAAATTCTCGAGAGCTTCCGTAGCTCATTTCCAAGCGTGTCGATATGTTATGCGCCTGAATTGGACCTACGAGTGAAAAGTTAAGACCATTTGAATTGCTCAAGAGCTTCCATTGTTCAATTTCGAGCGTCTCGACATGTGATGCGCCTGAATCGGACCTCCGAGTTAAAAGTTATAACCATATGAATATGTCGAGAGCTTACGTTGTTCAATTTCGAGTGTCTCTATATGTCATGCGCCTGAATCGGACCTCCGAGTGAAAAGTAATGACTATTTGAAATTCTCGAGAGCTTCCGTTGCTCAATTTCAAGCGTCTCGATATGTTATACGCCTGAATCGGACCTCCGAGTGAAAAGTTATGACCATTTGAATTTCTCGAGAGCTTCTGTTGTTCAATTTCGAGCCTCTCGATATATTATGCGCCTGAATTGAACCTACGAGGTGAAAAGTTTAAGACCATTTGAATTGCTCAAGAGCTTCCATTGTTCAATTTCGAGCGTCTCGACATGTGATGCGCCTGAATCGGACCTCCGAGTTAAAAGTTATAACCATATGAATATGTCGAGAGCTTACGTTGTTCAATTACTAGCGTCTCTATATGTGACGCGCCCTTAATCGGATCTCCGAGTTTA
>NW_024464703.1:61801-68792 GCF_000004515.6 Glycine max
TCGGACATCCAAGTGAAAAGTAATGACCATTTGAAATTCTCGAGAGCTTCCGTTGCTCATTTTCAAGCGTCTCGATATGTTATGCGTCTGAATCGGACCTCCGAGTGAAAAGTTATGACCATTTGAATTTCTCGAGAGCTTCCGTTGTTCAATTTCGAGCCTCTCGATATATTATGCGCCTGAATTGGACCTACGAGTGAAAAGTTAAGACCATTTGAATTGCTCAAGAGCTTCCATTGTTCAATTTCGAGCGTCTCGACATGTGATGCGCCTGAATCGGACCTCCGAGTTAAAAGTTATAACCATATGAATATGTCGAGAGCTTACGTTGTTCAATTACGAGCGTCTCTATATGTGACGCGCCTGAATCGGACCTCCGAGTTAAAAGTAATGACCATTTGATTTTCTCAAGAGCTTCCGTTGTTCAATTTCGGGCGTCTCAATATATTATGTGCCTGAATCTAACCTCCGTGTGAAAAGTAATGACCATTTGAATTTCTCGAGAGCTTCCGTTGTTCAATTTCGGGCGTCTCGATATATTAGGTGCCTGAATCGGACCTCCGAGTTAAAAGTTATGACCATTTGAATTGCTCAAGAGCTTTCAATGTTCAATTTCGAGCGTCTCGATATGTGATGGGCCTGAATCGGACCTCCGAGTTAAAAGTTATGACCATTTGAATATCTCGAGAGCTTCCGTTGTTCAATTTCGAGCGTCTCTATATGTGATGCGCCTGAATCGGACCTCCGAGTGAAAAGTAATGACCATTTGAATTTCTCAAGAGCTTCCGTTGTTCAATTTCGGGCGTCTCGATATATTATGTGCCTGAATCGGACCTCCGAGTTAAAAGTTATGACCATTTGAATATCTCGAGAGCTTCCGTTGATCAATTTCGAGCGTCTCTATATGTGATGCGCCTGAATCGGACCTCCGAGTGAAAAGTAATGACCATTTGAATTTCTCAAGAGCTTCCGTTGTTCAATTTCGAGCGTCTCGATATATTATGTGCCTGAATCGGACCTCCGAGTTAAAAGTTATGACCAATTGAATATCTCGAGATCTTTCGTTGTTCAATTTCGAACATCTCTATATGTGATGCGCCTAAATCGGACCTCCAAGTGAAAAGTAATGACCATTTGAATTTCTCAAGATCTTCCGTTGTTCAATTTCAAGCGTTTGTATATGTGATGCGCCTAAATCGGACCTCCAAGTGAAAAGTAATGACCATTTGAAATTCTCGAGAGCTTCCGTTGCTCATTTTCAAGCGTCTCGATATGTTATGCGTCTGAATCGGGACTTCCGATTGAAAAGTTATGACCATTTGAATTTCTCGAGAGCTTCCGTTGTTCAATTTCGAGCCTCTCGATATATTATGCGCCTGAATTGGACCTACGAGTGAAAAGTTAAGACCATTTGAATTGCTCAAGAGCTTCCATTGTTCAATTTCGAGCGTCTCGACATGTGATGCGCCTGAATCGGACCTCCGAGTTAAAAGTTATAACCATATGAATATGTCGAGAGCTTACGTTGTTCAATTACGAGCGTCTCTATATGTGACGCGCCTGAATCGGACCTCCGAGTTAAAAGTAATGACCATTTGATTTTCTCAAGAGCTTCCGTTGTTCAATTTCGGGCGTCTCAATATATTATGTGCCTGAATCTAACCTCCGTGTGAAAAGTAATGACCATTTGAATTTCTCGAGAGCTTCCGTTGTTCAATTTCGGGCGTCTCGATATATTAGGTGCCTGAATCGGACCTCCGAGTTAAAAGTTATTACCATTTGAATTGCTCAAGAGCTTTCATTGTTCAATTTCGAGCGTCTCGATTATTGATGGGCCTGAATCGGACCTCCGAGTTAAAAGTTATAACCATTTGAATATCTCGAGAACTTCCGTTGTTCAATTTCGAGCGTCTCTATATGTGATGCGCCTGAATCGGACCTCCGAGTGAAAAGTAATGACCATTTGAAATTCTCGAGAGCTTCCGTTGCTCAATTTCAAGCGTCTCGATATATTATATGCCTGAATCGGATCTCCGAGTGAAAAGTAATGACCATTTGAAATTCTCGAGAGCTTCCGTTGCTCATTTTCAAGCGTGTCGATATGTTATGCGCCTGAATTGGACCTCCGAGTGAAAAGTTAAGACCATTTGAATTTGCTCAAGAGCTTCCATTGTTCAATTTCGAGCGTCTCGACATGTGATGCGCCTGAATCGGACCTTCGAGTTAAAAGTTATAACCATATGAATATGTCGAGAGCTTACGTTGTTCAATTTCGAGTGTCTCTATATCTGATGCGCCTGAATCGGACCTCCGAGTGAAAAGTAATGACCATTTGAAATTCTCGAGAGCTTCCGTTGCTCAATTTCAAGCGTCTCGATATATTAAACGCCTGAATCGGATCTCCGAGTGAAAAGTAATGACCATTTGAAATTCTCGTGAGCTTCCGTTGCTCATTTTCAAGCGTGTCGATATGTTATGCGCCTGAATTGGACCTACGAGTGAAAAGTTAAGACCATTTGAATTGCTCAAGAGCTTCCATTGTTCAATTTCGAGCGTCTCGACATGTGATGCGCCTGAATAGGACCTCCGAGTGAAAAGTAATGACCATTTGAAATTCTCGAGAGCTTCCGTTGCTCAATTTCAAGCGTCTCGATATATTAAACGCCTGAATCGGATCTCTGAGTGAAATGTTATGACCATTTGAATTTCTCGAGAGCTTCTGTTGTTCATTTTCGAGCGTCTCGATAGGTGACGCGCCTGAATCGGACCTCCGAGTTAAAAGTAATGACCATTTGATTTTCTCAAGAGCTTCCGTTGTTCAATTTCGGGCGTCTCGATATATTATGTGCCTGAATCGGACCTCCGAGTTAAAAGTTATGACCATTTGAATTGCTCATTAGCTTCCATTGTTCATTTTCGAGCGTCTCGATATGTGATGGGCCTGAATCGAACCTCCGAGTTAAAAGTTATAACCATTTGAATATCTCGAGAGCTTCCGCTGTTCAATTTCGAGCGTCTCTATATGTGATGCGCCTGAATCGGACCTCCGAGTGAAAAGTAATGACCATTTGAATTTCTCAAGAGCTTCCGTTGTTCAATTTCGAGCGTCTCTATATGTGATGCGCCTGAATCGGACCTCCGAGTGAAAAGTAATGACCGTTTGAAATTCTCGAGAGCTTCTGTTGCTCAATTTCAAGCGTCTCGATATATTAAACGCCTGAATCGGATCTCCGAGTGAAATGTTATGACCATTTGAATTTCTCGAGAGCTTCCGTTGTTCAATTTAGAGCGTCTCGATATATTATGCGCTTGAATCGGACCTACGAGTGAAAAGTTAAGACCATTTGAATTACTCAAGAGCTTCGATTGTTCATTTTCGAGCGTCCCAACATGTGATGCGCCTGAATCGGACCTCCGAGTTAAAAGTTATAACCATTTGAATATGTCGAGAGCTTCCGTTGTTCAATTTCGAGCATCTCTATATGTGATGCGCCTGAATTGGACCTCCGAGTTAAAAGTAATGACCATTGGATTTTCTCAAGTGCTTCCCTTGTTCAATTTCGGGCGTCTCGATATATTATGTGCCTGAATCGGACCTCCGAGTTAAAAGTTATGACCATTTGAATATCTCTATAGCTTCCGTTGTTCAATTCCGAGCGTCTCTATATGTGATGCGCCTGAATTGGACCTCCGAGTGAAAAGTAATAACCATTTGATTTTCTCAAGAGCTTCCGTTGTTCAATTTCGGGCGTCTCGATATATTATGTGCCTTAATCGGACCTCCGAGTTAAAAGTAATGACCATTTGAATATCTCGAGAGCTTCCGTTGTTCAATTTCGAGCGTCTCTATATGTGATGCGCCTGAATCGGACCTCCGAGTGAAAAGTAATAACCATTTGATTTTCTCAAGAGCTTCCGTTGTTCAATTTCGGGTGTCTCGATATATTAGGTGCCTGAATCGGATCGAGTCTAAATGCAGCATCATTTGAATATCTCGAGAGCTTCCGCTGTTGAATTTCGAGCGTCTCTATATGTGATGCGCATGAAATCGGACCTCCGAAGCGAAAAGTAATGACCATTTGAATTTCTCAAGTGCTTCCCATTGTTCAATTTACGAAGCATCTCTATATGTGATGCGCTAGAATCGGCCCTCCGAGTGAAAAGTAATGACCATTTGAATTTCTCAAGAGCTTCCGTTGTTCAATTTCGAGCGTCTCTATATGTGATGCGCCTGAATCGGACCTCCGAGTGAAAAGTAATGACCATTTGAAATTCTCGAGAGCTTTCGTTGCTCATTTTCAAGCGTCTCGATATGTTATACGCCTGAATCGGACCTCCGAGTGAAAAGTTATGACCATTTGAATTTCTCGAGAGCTTCCGTTGTTCAATTTCGAGCCTCTCGATATATTATGCGACTGAATTGGACCTATGAGTGAAAAGTTAAGACCATTTGAATTGCTCAAGAGTTTCCATTGTTCAATTTGGAACGTCTCGACATGTGATGCGCTTGAATCGGACCTCCGAGTTAAAAGTTATAACCATATGAATATGTCGAGAGCTTACGTTGTTCAATTTCAAGCGTCTCTATATGTGATGCGCCTGAATCGGCCGTCTGAGTGAAAAGTAATGACCATTTGAAATTCTCGAGAGCTTCCGTTGCTCAATTTTAAGCGTCTCGATATATTAAACGCCTAAATCGGATCTCCGAGTGAAATGTTATGACCATTTGAATTTCTCGAGAGCTTCCGTTGTTCAATTTCGAGCGTCTCGATATATTATGCGCTTGAATCGGACCTACGAGTGAAAAGTTAAGACCATTTGAATTACTCAAGAGCTTCGATTGTTCATTTTCGAGCGTCCCAACATGTGATGCGCCTGAATCGGACGTCCGAGTTAAAAGTTATAACCATTTGAATATGTCGAGAGCTTCCGTTGTTCAATTTCGAGCATCTCTATATGTGATGCGCCTGAATTGGACCTCCGAGTTAAAAGTAATGACCATTGGATTTTCTCAAAGTGCTTCCCTTTGTTCAATTTCGAGGCGTCTCGATATATTATGTGCCTGAATCGGACCTCCGAGTTAAAAGTTTATGACCATTTGAATATCTCTATAGCTTCCGTTGTTTCAATTTCGAGCGTCTCTATATGTGATGCGCCTGAATTGGACCTCCGAGTGAAAAGTAATAACCATTTGATTTTCTCAAGAGCTTCCGTTGTTCAATTTCGGGCGTCTCGATATATTATGTGCCTGAATCGGACCTCCGAGTTAAAAGTAATGACCATTTGAATATCTCGAGAGCTTCCGTTGTTCAATTTCGAGCGTCTCTATATGTGATGCGCCTGAATCGGACCTCCGAGTGAAAAGTAATAACCATTTGATTTTCTCAAGAGCTTCCGTTGTTCAATTTCGGGTGTCTCGATATATTAGGTGCCTGAATCGGACCCCCGAGTTAAAAGTTATGACCATTTGAATATCTCGAGAGCTTCCGCTGTTGAATTTCGAGCGTCTCTATATGTGATGCGCATGAATCGGACCTCCGAGCGAAAAGTAATGACCATTTGAATTTCTCAAGTGCTTCCATTGTTCAATTTCGAGCATCTCTATATGTGATGCGCCTGAATCGGACCTCCGAGTGAAAAGTAATGACCATTTGAATTTCTCAAGAGCTTCCGTTGTTCAATTTCGAGCGTCTCTATATGTGATGCGCCTGAATCGGACCTCCGAGTGAAAAGTAATGACCATTTGAAATTCTCGAGAGCTTTCGTTGCTCATTTTCAAGCGTCTCGATATGTTATACGCCTGAATCGGACCTCCGAGTGAAAAGTTATGACCATTTGAATTTCTCGAGAGCTTCCGTTGTTCAATTTCGAGCCTCTCGATATATTATGCGACTGAATTGGACCTATGAGTGAAAAGTTAAGACCATTTGAATTGCTCAAGAGTTTCCATTGTTCAATTTGGAACGTCTCGACATGTGATGCGCTTGAATCGGACCTCCGAGTTAAAAGTTATGACCATATGAATATGTCGAGAGCTTACGTTGTTCAATTTCAAGCGTCTCTATATGTGATGCGCCTGAATCGGCCGTCTGAGTGAAAAGTAATGACCATTTGAAATTCTCGAGAGCTTCCGTTGCTCAATTTTAAGCGTCTCGATATATTAAACGCCTAAATCGGATCTCCGAGTGAAATGTTATGACCATTTGAATTTCTCGAGAGCTTCCGTTGTTCAATTTCGAGCGTCTCGATATATTATGCGCTTGAATCGGACCTACGAGTGAAAAGTTAAGACCATTTGAATTACTCAAGAGCTTCGATTGTTCATTTTCGAGCGTCCCAACATGTGATGCGCCTGAATCGGACCTCTGAGTTAAAAGTTATAACCATTTGAATATGTCGAGAGCTTCCGTTGTTCAATTTCGAGCATCTCTATATGTGATGCGCCTGAATTGGACCTCCGAGTTAAAAGTAATGACCATTGGATTTTCTCAAGTGCTTCCCTTGTTCAATTTCGGGCGTCTCGATATATTATGTGCCTGAATCGGACCTCCGAGTTAAAAGTTATGACCATTTGAATAACTCTATAGCTTCCGTTGTTCAATTCCGAGCGTCTCTATATGTGATGCGCCTGAATTGGACCTCCGAGTGAAAAGTAATAACCATTTGATTTTCTCAAGAGCTTCCGTTGTTCAATTTCGGGCGTCTCGATATATTATGTGCTTAATCGGACCTCCGAGTTAAAAGTAACGACCATTTGAATATCTCGAGAGCTTCCGTTGTTCAATTTCGAGCGTCTCTATATGTGATGCGCCTGAATCGGACCTCCGAGTTAAAAGTAATGACCATTTGATTTTCTCGATGAGCCTCCGTTGTTCAATTTCGAGCGTCTCTATATGTGATGCGCCTGAATCGGACCTCCGAGTGAAAAGTAATGACCATTTGAATTTCTCAAGAGCTTCCGTTGTTCAATTTCGAGCGTCTCGATATATTA
>NW_024464703.1:69009-69683 GCF_000004515.6 Glycine max
TGACCATTTGAATTTCTCAAGAGCTTTCGTTGTTCAATTTCGGGCGTCTCGATCTATTATGCGCCTGAATCGGACCTCCAAGTTAAAAGTTATGACCATTTGAATATCTCGAGAGCTTCCGTTGTTCAATTTCGAGCGTCTCTATATGTGATGCGCCTGAATCGGACCTCCGAGTGAAAAGTAATGACCATTTGAACTTCTCAAGAGCTTTCGTTGCTCAATTTCGAGCGTCTCTATATGTGATCCACCTATATCGGACCTCCAAGTGAAAAGTAATGACCATTTGAAATTCTTGAGAGCTTCCGCTGCTCAATTTCGATTGTCTCGATATGTTATACGCCTGAATCGGACCTCCGAGTTAAAAGTTATGACCATTTGAATTTCTCGAGAGCTTCCGTTGTTCAATTTCGAGCCTCTCGATATATTATGCGCCTGAATTGGACCTACGATCGAAAAGTTAAGACCATTTGAATTGCTCAAGAGCTTCCATTGTTCAATTTCGAGTGTCTCGACATGTGATGCGCCTGAATCGGACCTCCGAGTTAAAAATTACAACTATATGAATATGTCGAGAGCTTACGTTGTTCAATTTCAAGCGTCTCTATATGTGATGCGCCTGAATCGGACCTCCAAGTGAAAAGTAATGACCATTTGAAATTTTTGAGAGCTTCCGT
>NW_024464703.1:77799-78589 GCF_000004515.6 Glycine max
CGCGGCAATGAATGGTTGCCAGACCAACATCCGGAACGCCTGAATCGGACCTCCGAGTGAAAAGTAATGACCATTTGAATTTCTCAAGAGCTTCCGTTGCTCAATTTCAAGCGTCTCTATATGTGATGCGCCTGAATCGGACCTCCGAGTGAAAAGTAATGACCATTTGAATTTCTCAAGAGCTTCCGTTGTTCAATTTCGAGCGTCTCTATATGTGATGCGCCTGAATCGGACCTCCGAGTGAAAAGTAATGACCATTTGAATTTCTCAAGAGCTTCCGTTGCTCAATTTCAAGCGTCTCTATATGTGATGCGCCTGAATCGGACCTCCGAGTGAAAAGTAATGACCATTTGAATTTCTCAAGAGCTTCCGTTGTTCAATTTCGAGCGTCTCTATATGTGATGCGCCTGAATCGGACCTCCGAGTGAAAAGTAATGACCATTTGAATTTCTCAAGAGCTTCCGTTGTTCAATTTCAAGCGTCTCTATATGTGATGCGCCTGAATCGGACCTCCGAGTGAAAAGTAATGACCATTTGAATTTCTCGAGAGCTTCCGTTGCTCAATTTCAAGCGTCTCGATATGTTATGCGCCTGAATCGGACCTCCGAGTGAAAAGTTATGACCATTTGAATTTCTCGAGAGCTTCCGTTGTTCAATTTCGAGCGTCTCGATATATTATGCGACTGATTCGGACCTCCGAGTGAAAAGTTATAACCATATGAATATCTCGAGAGCTTACGTTGTTCAATTTCGAGCGTCTCTATATGTCATGCGCCTGAATCGGACCTCC
>NW_024464703.1:78809-82624 GCF_000004515.6 Glycine max
CTTCCATTGTTCAATTTCGAGCGTCTCGACATGTGATGCGCCTGAATCGGACCTTCGAGTTAAAAGTTATAACCATATGAATATGTCGAGAGCTTACGTTGTTCAATTTCGAGCGTCTCTATATGTGATGCGCCTGAATCGGACCTCTGAGTTAAAAGTAATGACCATTTGATTTTCTCAAGAGCTTCCGTTGTTCAATTTCGGGCGTCTCGATATATTATGTGTCTGAATCTGACCTCCGTGTGAAAATTAATGACCATTTGAATTTCTCGAGAGCTTCCATTGTTCGATTTCGGGTGTCTCGATATATTATGTGCCTGAATCGGACCTCCGAGTTAAAAGTTATGACCATTAGAATTGCTCAAGAGCTTTCATTGTTCAATTTCGAGCGTCTCGATATGTGATGGGCCTGAATCGGACCTCCGAGTTAAAAGTTATGACCATTTGAATATCTCGAGAGCTTCCGTTGTTCAATTTCGAGCGTCTCTATATGTGATGCGCCTGAATCGGACCTCCGAGTGAAAAGTAATGACCATTTGAATTTCTCAAGAGCTTCCGTTGTTCAATTTCAAGCGTCTCTATATGTGATGCGCCTAAATCGGACATCCAAGTGAAAAGTAATGACCATTTGAAATTCTCGAGAGCTTCCGTTGCTCATTTTCAAGCGTCTCGATATGTTATACACCTGAATCGGACCTCCGAGTGAAAAGTTATGACCATTTGAATTTCTCGAGAGCTTCCGTTGTTCAATTTCGAGCCTCTCGATATATTATGCGCCTGAATTGGACCTACGAGTGAAAAGTTAAGACCATTTGAATTGCTCAAGAGCTTCCATTGTTCAATTTCGAGCGTCTCGACATGTGATGCGCCTGAATCGGACCTCCGAGTTAAAAGTTATAACCATATGAATATGTCGAGACCTTACGTTGTTCAATTTCGGGCGTCTCTATATGTGATGCGCCTGAATCGGACCTCTGAGTTAAAAGTAATGACCATTTGATTTTCTCAAGAGCTTCCGTTGTTCAATTTCGGGCGTCTCGATATATTATGTGCCTGAATTTGACCTCCGTGTGAAAATTAATGACCATTTGAACTTCTCGAGAGCTTCCGTTGTTCAATTTCGGGCGTCTCGATATATTATGTGCCTGAATCGGACCTCCGAGTTAAAAGTTATGACCATTTGAATTTCTCGAGAGCTTCTGTGGTTCAATTTCGAGCGTCTCGATATATTAAGCGCCTGAATCTGACGTCCAAGTTAAAAGTTATGACAATTTGAATTTCTCGAGAACATCCGGTTTTCAATTTCGAGCGTCTCAATATATTATGCGCGTGAATCGGACCTCCGAGTGAAAAGTTATGACCATTTGAATTTCTCGAGAGCTTCTGCTGTTCAATTTCAAGCGTCTCGATATATTATGCGCGTGAATCGGACCTCCGAGTGAAAAGTTATGACCATTTGAATTTCTCGAGAGCTTCCATTGTTCAATTTTGAGCGTCTCCATATATTATGCGCCTGAATCTAATCTTCGTGTGAAAAGTTATGACCATTTGAATTTCTCGAGAGCTTCCACTGTTCAATTTCGAGCGTCTCGATATATTATGCGCCTGAATCTGACCTCCGTGTCAAAAGTTATGACCATTTGAATTTCTCGAGAGATTCCGTTGCTCAATTTCGAGCGTCTCGATATATTAGGCGCCTGAATCTGACCTCCGTGTCAAAGTTATGACCATTTGAATTTCTCGAGAGCTTCCGTTGTTCAATTTCGAGCGTCTCGATATATTATGGGCTTGACTCGGACCTCCGAGTGAAACGTTATGGCTATTTGAATTTCTCAAGAGCTTCCGTTGTTCAATTTCGAGCGTCTCGATATATTATGCGCTTGAATCGGACATCCAAGTGAAAAGTATGGCTATTTGAATTTCTCAAGAGCTTCCGTTGCTCAATTTCGAGCGTCTCGATATATTATGCACCTGAATCTGACTTCCGTGTCAAAAGTTATGACCATTTGAATTTCTCGAGAGCTTCCATTGTTCAATTTCGAGCGTCTCGATATATTATACGCCTGAAGCTGACCTCCGTGTCAAAAGTTATCACCATTTGAATTTCTCGAGAGCTTCCGTTGTTCAATTTCGAGCGTCTCGATATATTATGCGCGTGACTCGGACCTTCGATTGAAAAGTTATGACCATCTGAATTTCTCGAGAGCTTCTGTTGTTCAATTTTGAGCGTCTCGATATATTATATGCCTGAATCGGACCTCCGTGTGAAAAGTAATGACCATTTGAATTTCTCGACAGCTTCCGTTATTCAATTTCAAGCGTCTCGATATATTATGCGGCTGAATCTGACCTCCGTGTCAAAGTTATGACCATTTGAATTTCTCGAGAGCTTCCGTTGTTCAATTTCGAGCGTCTCGATATATTATGCGCCTGAATCTGACCTCCGTGTCAAAAGTTATGACAATTTGAATTTCTCGAGAGATTCCGTTGCTCAATTTTTAGCGTCTCGATATATTAGGCGCCTGAATCTGACCTTCGTGTCAAAGTTATGACCATTTGAATTTCTCGAGAGCTTCCGTTGTTCAATTTTGAGTGTCTCGATATATTATGCGCCTGAATTTGACCTCCGTGTGAAAAGTAATGATCATTTGAATTTCTCGAGAGCTTCCGTTGTTCAATTTTGGGCGTCTCGATATATTATGCGCTTGAATCGGACATCCAAGTGAAAAGTATGGCTATTTGAATTTCTCAAGAGCTTCCGTTGCTCAATTTCGAGCGTCTCGATATATTATGCACCTGAATCTGACTTCCGTGTCAAAAGTTATGACAATTTGAATTTCTCAAGAGATTGCGTTGCTCAATTTTGAGCGTCTCTATATGTGATGCGCCTAAATCGGACCTCCAAGTGAAAAGTAATGACCATTTGAAATTCTCGAGAGCTTCCGTTGCTCATTTTCAAGCGTCTCGATATGTTATACGCCTGAATTGGACCTCCGAGTGAAAAGTTATGACCATTTGAATTTCTCGGGAGCTTCCGTTGTTCAATTTCAAGCCTCTCGATATATTATGCACTTGAATTGGACCTACGAGTGAATAGTTAAGACCATTTGAATTGCTCAAGAGCTTCCATTGTTCAATTTCGAGCGTCTCGACATGTGATGCGCCTGAATCGGACCTTCGAGTTAAAAGTTATAACCATATGAATATGTCGAGAGCTTACGTTGTTCAATTTCGAGCGTCTCTATATGTGATGCGCCTGAATCGGACCTCTGAGTTAAAAGTAATGACCATTTGATTTTCTCAAGAGCTTCCGTTGTTCAATTTCGGGCGTCTCGATATATTATGTGTCTGAATCTGACCTCCGTGTGAAAATTAATGACCATTTGAATTTCTCGAGAGCTTCCATTGTTCGATTTCGGGTGTCTCGATATATTATGTGCCTGAATCGGACCTCCGAGTTAAAAGTTATGACCATTAGAATTGCTCAAGAGCTTTCATTGTTCAATTTCGAGCGTCTCGATATGTGATGGGCCTGAATCGGACCTCCGAGTTAAAAGTTATGACCATTTGAATATCTCGAGAGCTTCCGTTGTTCAATTTCGAGCGTCTCTATATGTGATGCGCCTGAATCGGACCTCCGAGTGAAAAGTAATGGCCATTTGAATTTCTCAAGAGCTTCCGTTGTTCAATTTCAAGCGTCTCTATATGTGATGCGCCTAAATCGGACATCCAAGTGAAAAGTACTGACCATTTGAAATTCTCGAGAGCTTCCGTTGCTCATTTTCAAGCGTCTCGATATGTTATACGCCTGAATC
>NW_024464703.1:82724-85936 GCF_000004515.6 Glycine max
TTAAAGGTATGACCATTTGAATATCTCTAGAGCTTCTGTTGTTCAATTTCGAGCGTCTCTATATGTGATGCACCTGAATCGGACCTCCGAGTGAAAAGTAATAACCATTTGATTTTCTCAAGAGCTTTCGTTGTTCAATTTCGGGCTTCTCGATATATTATGTTCCTTAATCGGACCTCCGAGTTAAATATTATGACCATTTGAATATCTCGAGAGCTTCCGTTGTTCAATTTCGAGCGTCTCTATATTTGATGCGATTGAATCGGACCTCCGAGTGAAAAGTAATGACCATTTGAATTTCTCAACAGCTTCCGTTGTTCAATTTCAAGCGTCTCTATATGTGATGTGCCTGAATCGGACCTCCAAGTGAAAAGTAATGACCATTTGAAATTCTCGAGAGCTTCCGTTGCTCAAATTCAAGTGTCTCGATATGTTATACGCCTGAATCGGACCTCCGAGTGAAAAGTTATGACCATTTGAATTTCTCGGGAGCTTCCGTTGTTCAATTTTGAGCCTCTCGATATATTATGCGCCAGAATTGGACCTACGAGTAAAAAGTTAAGACCATTTGAATTGCTCAAGAGCTTCTATATGTGATGCTCCTGAATCGGACCTCCGAGTTAAAAGTTATAACCATATGAATATGTCGAGAGCTTACGTTGTTCAATTTCGAGCATCTCTATATGTGATGCGCCTGAATAAGACCTCCGAGTGAAAAGTAATGACCATTTGATTTTCTCAAGAGCTTCCGTTGTTCAATTTCGAGCATCTCTATATGTGATGCGCCTGAACCGGACCTCCGAGTGAAAAGTATTGACCATTTGAATTTCTCAAGAGCTTCCGTTGTTCAATTTCGGGCGTCTCGATATATTATGTGCCTGAATCGGACCTCCGAGTTAAAAGTTATGACCATTTGAATATCTCGAGAGCTTCCGTTCTTCAATTTCGAGCATCTCTATATGTGCCGCGCCTGAATCGGACCTCTGAGTGAAAAGTAATGACCATTTGAATTTCTCAAGAGCTTCCGTTGTTCAATTTCGGGCATTGTGATATATTATGTGCCTGAATCGGACCTCTTAGTTAAAAGTTATGACCATTTGAATATCTCGAGAGCTTCCGTTGTTCAATTTCGACCGTCTCTATATTCGATGCGCCTGAATCGAACCTCCGAGTAAAAAGTAATGACCATTTGAATTTCTCGAGAGCTTCCGTTGCTCAATTTCAAGCGTCTCGAAATATTATGCACCTGAATCGGACCTCCGAGTGACAAGTGATGAACATTTGAATTTCTCGAGAGCTTCCGTTGTTCAATTTCGAGCGTCTCTGTATGTGATGCGCCTGAATCGGAGCTCCGAGTGAAAAGTAATGAGCATTTGAATTTCTCAAGAGCTTCTGTTGTTCAATTTCGGGCGTCTCGATATCTTATGTGCCTGAATCGGACCTCCGAGTTAAAAGTTATGACCATTTGAATATCTCGAGAGCTTCCGTTGTTCAATTTCGAGCGTCTCTATATGTGATGCGATTCAATCGGACCACCGAGTGAAAAGTAATGACCATTTGAATGTCTCAAGAGCTTCCGATGTTCAATTTCAAGCGTCTCTATATGTGATGCGCCTGAATCGGACCTCCAAGTGAAAAGTAATGACCATTTGAAATTCTCGAGAGCTTCCGTTGCTCAAATTCAAGCGTCTCGATATGTTATACGCCTGAATCGGACCTCCGAGTGAAAAGTTATGACCATTTGAATTTCTCGAGAGCTTCCGTTGTTCAATTTCAAGCGTCTCTATATGTGATCCGCCTGAATTGGACCTCCAAGTGAAAAGTAATGACCATTTGAAATTCTTGAGAGCTTCCGTTGCTCAAATTCAAGCGTCTCGATATGTTATACGCCTGAATCGGACCTCCGAGTGAAAAGTTATGACCATTTGAATTTCTCGAGAGCTGCCATTGTTCAATTTCGAGCGTCTCGACATGTGATGCGCTTGAATCGGACCTCCGAGTTAAAAGTTATAACCATATGAATATGTCGAGACCTTACGTTGTTCAATTTCGAGCGTCTCTATATGTGATGCGCCTGAATCGGACCTCCGAGTTAAAAGTAATGACCATTTGAGTTTCTCAAGAGCTTCCGTTGTTCAATTTCGGGCGTCTCGATATATTATGTGCCTGAATCTGACCTCCGAGTGAAAAGTAATGACCATTTGAAATTCTCGAGAGCTTCCGTTGTTCAATTTCGACCGTCTCTATATGCGATGCACCTGAATCAGACCTCCGAGTAATAAGTAATGACCATTTGAATTTCTCGAGAGCTTCCGTTGCTCAATTTCAAGCGTCTCGATATATTATGCACCTGAATCGGACCTCCGAGTGAAAAGTTATGACCATTTGAATTTCTCGAGAGCTTCCATTGTTCAATTTCGAGCGTCTCGACATGTGATGCGCCTGAATCGGACCTCCGAGTTAAAAGTTATAACCATATGAATATGTCGAGACCTTACGTTGTTCAATTTCGAGCGTCTCTATATGTGATGCGCCTGAATCGGACCTCCGAGTGAAAAGTAATGACCATTTAAATTTCTCAAGAGCTTCCGTTGTTCAATTTCAAGCGTGTCGATATATTATGCGCCTGAATCGAACCTCCGAGTTAAAAGTTATGACCATTTGAATTTCTCGAGAGCTTCCGTTGTTCAGTTTCGGGCGTCTCAATATATTATGTGCCTGAATCGGACCTCCGAGTTAAAAGTTATGACCATTTGAATATCTTGAGAGCTTCCGTTGTTCAATTTCGTGCATCTCTATATCTGATGCGCCTGAATCGGACTTCCGAGTGAAAAGTAATGACCATTTGAATTTCTCAAGAGCTTGCGTTGTTCAATTTCGGGCGTCTCGATATATTATGCGCCTGAATCGGACCTCCGAGTTAAAAGTTATGACCATTTGAATATCTCGAGAGCTTCCGTTGTTCAATTTCGACCGTCTCTATATGCGATGCTCCTGAATCGAACCTCCGAGTAAAAAGTAATGACCATTTGAATATCTCGAGAGCTTCGATTGTTCAATTTCGAGCGTCTCTATATGTGATGCGCCTGAATTGGACCTCCGAGTGAAAAGTAATGGCCATTTGAATTTCTCATGAGCTTCCGTTGTTCAATTTCAAACGTCTCTATATGTGATGCGCGTGATTCGGACCTCCAAGTGAAAAGTATGACCAT
>NW_024464703.1:86036-90125 GCF_000004515.6 Glycine max
GCGTCTCGATATGTTATACGCCTGTATCGGACCTCCGAGTGAAAAGTTATGACCATTTGAATTTCTCGAGAGCTTCCGTTGTTAAATTTTGAGCCTCTCGATATATTATGCGCCTGAATTGGATCTACGAGTGAAAAGTTAAGACCATTTGAATTGCTCAAGAGCCTCCATTGTTCAATTTCGAGCGTCTCTATATGTGATGCGCCTGAATCGGACCTCTGAGTTAAAAGTAATGACCATTTGATTTTCTCAAGTGCTTCCGTTGTTCAATTTCGGGTGTCTCGATATATTATGTGCCTGAATCGGACCTCCGAGTTAAAAGTTATGACCATTTGAATATCTTGAGAGCTTCCGTTGTTCAATTTCGAGCGTCTCTATATGTGATGCGCCTGTATCGGACCCCAGAGTGAAAAGTAATGACCATTTGATTTTCTCAAAAGCTTCCGTTGTAAACTTTCGGGCGTCTCGATATATTTTGTGCCTGAATCGGACCTCCCAGTTAAAAGTTATGATCATTTGATTTTCTCAAGTGCTTCCGTTGTTCAATTTCGAACGTCTCGATATATTATGTGCCTGAATCGGACCTCTGAGTTAAAAGTAATGACCATTTGATTTTCTCAAAAGCTTCCGTTGTAAAATTTCGGGCGTCTCGATATATTATGTGCCTGAATCGGACCTCCGAGTTTAAAGTTATGACCATTGGATTTTCTCAAGTGCTTCCGTTGATCAATATCAAACGTCTCGATATATTATGTGCCTGAATCGGACCTCCGAGTGAAAAGTTATGACCATTTGATTTTCTCAAGTGCTTCCGTTGTTCAATTTCGAACGTCTCGATATTTTATACGCCTGAATCGGACCTCCGAGTTAAAAGTTATAACCATTTGAATAGGTCGAGGGCTTCCGTTGTTCAATTTCGAGCGTCTCTATATGTGATGCGCCTGAATCAAACCTCCGAGTTAAAAGTAATGACCATTTGATTTTCTCAAGAGCTTCCGTTGTTCAATTTCAGGCGTCTCGATATATTATGTGCCTGAATCTGACCTCCGTGTGAAAAGTAATGACCATTTGAATTTCTCGAGAGCTTCGGTTGTTCAATTTCAGGCGTCTCGATATATTATGTGCCTGAATCGGACCTCCGAGTTAAAAGTTATGACCATTTGAATTACTCAAGAGCTTCCATTGTTCAATTTCGAGCGTCTCGATATGTGATGGGCCTGAATCAGACCTCCGATTTAAAAGTTATAACCATTTGAATATCTCGAGAGCTTCCGATGTTGAATTTTGAGCATCTCTATATGTGATGCGCCTGAATCGGACCTCCGAGTGAAAAGTAATGACCATTTGAATTTCTCAAGAGCTTCCGTTGTTCAGTTTCGGGCGTCTCGATATATTATGTGCCTGAATCGGACCTCCGAGTTAAAAGTTATGACCATTTGAATATCTCGAGAGCTTCCGTTGTTCAATTTCGTGCATCTCTATATCTGATGCGCCTGAATCGGACTTCCGAGTGAAAAGTAATGACCATTTGAATTTCCCAAGAGCTTGCGTTGTTCAATTTCGGGCGTCTCGATATATTATGTGCCTGAATCGGACCTCCGAGTTAAAAGTTTTGACCATTTGAATATCTCGAGAGCTTCCGTTGTTCAATTTCGACCGTCTCTATATGTGATGCGCCTGAATTGGACCTCCGAGTGAATAGTAATGGCCATTTGAATTTCTCAAGAGCTTCCGTTGTTCAATTTCAAACGTCTCTATATGTGATGCGCGTGATTCGGACCTCCAAGTGAAAAGTAATGACCATTTGAAATTCTCGAGAGCTTCCGTTGCTCAATTTAAAGCGTCTCGATATGTTATACGCCTGTATCGGACCTCCGAGTGAAAAGTTATGACCATTTGAATTTCTCGAGAGCTTCCGTTGTTAAATTTTGAGCCTCTCGATATATTATGCGCCTGAATTGGACCTACGAGTGAAAAGTTAAGACCATTTCAATTGCTCAAGAGCCTCCATTGTTCAATTTCGAGCGTCTCTATATGTGATTCGCCTGAATCGGACCTCTGAGTTAAAAGTAATGACCATTTGATTTTCTCAAGAGCTTCCGTTGTTCAATTTCGGGTGTCTCGATATATTATGTGCCTGAATCGGACCTCCGAGTTAAAAGTTATGACCATTTGAATATCTTGAGAGCTTCCGTTGTTCAATTTCGAGCATCTCTATATGTGATGCGCCTGAATCGGACCCCAGAGTGAAAAGTAATGACCATTTGATTTTCTCAAAAGCTTCCGTTGTAAAATTTTGGGCGTCTCGATATATTTTGTGCGGGGGGGACCCGCATCTGCAAGCGATTTATTTATATGATTTTCTCAAGTGCTTCCGTTGCTCAATTTCGAACGTCTCGATATATTACGTGCCTGAATCGGACCTCTGAGTTAAAAGTAATGACCCTTTGATTTTCTCGAAACCTTCCGTTGTAAAATTTCGGGCGTCTCGATATGTTATGTGCCTGAATCGGACCTCCGAGTTTGAAGTTATGACCATTGGATTTTCTCGAGAGCTTCCGTTGATCAATTTCAAACGTCTCGATATATTATGTGCCTGAATCGGACCTCCGAGTGAAAAGTGATGACCATTTGACTTTCTCGAGTGCGTCCGTTGTTCAATTTCGACGTCTCGATATATATACGCCTGAATCGGACCTCCGAGTTAAAAGTTATGCCAGTTGAATTCTCGAGAGCTTCCGTTGGTCAATTTCGAGCCTCTCGATATATTATGCACCTGAATCGGACCTCCGAGTTAAGAGTAATGACCATTTGATTTTTCTCAACAGCTTCCGTTGTTCAATTTCGAGCGTCTCTATATGTGATGCGCCTGAATCGGACCTCTGAGTTAAAAGTAATGACCATTTGATTTTCTCAAGTGCTTCCGTTGTTCAATTTCGGGCCTCTCGATATATTATGTGCCTGAATCGGACCTCCGAGTTAAAAGTTATGACCATTTGAATATCTCTAGAGCTTCTGTTGTTCAATTTCGAGCGTCTCTATATGTGATGCGCCTGAATCGGACCTCCGATTGAAAAGTAATAACCATTTGATTTTCTCAAGAGCTTTCGTTGTTCAATTTCGGGCTTCTCGATATATTATCTGCCTAAATCGGACCTCCGAGTTAAATGTTATGACCATTTGAATATCTCAAGAGCTTCCGTTGTTCAATTTCGAGCGTCTCTATATGTGATGCGACTGAATCGGACCTCCGAGTGAAAAGTAATGACCATTTGAATTTCTCAAGAGTTTCCGTTGTTCAATTTAAAGCGTCTCTATATGTGATGCGCGTTAATCGGACCTCCAAGTGAAAAGTAATGACCATTTGAAATTCTCGGGAGCTTCTGTTGCTCAATTTCAAGCGTCCCGATATATTATACGCCTGAATCGGACCTTCGAGTGAAAAGTTATGACCATTTGAATTTCTCGAGAGCTTCCGTTGTTCAATTTCGAGCGTCTCGATATATTATGCGCTTGAATCGGACCTACGAGTGAAAAGTTAAGAGCATTTGAATTTCTCAAGAGCTTCCATTGTTCAATTTCGAGCGTCTCGACAGTGATACGCTTGAATCAGACCTCCGAGTTAAAAGTTATAACCATTTGAATAGGTCGAGGGCTTCAGTTGTTCAATTTCGAGCGTCTCTATATGTGATGCGCCTGAATCAGACCTCCGAGTTAAAAGTAATGACCATTTGATTTTCTCAAGAGCTTCCGTTGTTCAATTTCAGGCGTCTCGATATATAATGTGCCTGAATCTGACCTCCGTGTGAAAAGTAATGACCATTTGAATTTCTCGAGAGCTTCGGTTGTTCAATTTCGGGCGTCTCGATATATTATGTGCCTGAATCGGACCTCCGACTTAAAAGTTATGACCATTTGAATATCTCGAGAGCTTCCGATGTTGAATTTCGAGCGTCTCTATATGTGATGCGCCTGAATCGGACCTCCGAGTGAAAAGTAATGACCATTTGAATTTCTCAAGAGCTTTTGTTGTTCATTTTCGAGCATCTCTAGGCAGCGACATTCGGTGTAATTCTTATACGGCAAGCT
>NW_024464703.1:95262-100896 GCF_000004515.6 Glycine max
TGATGCGCCTGAATCAGACCTCTGAGTTAAAAGTTATAACCATATGAATATGTCGAGAGCTAACGTTGTTCAATTTCGAGCGTCTCTATATGTGATGCGCCTGAATCGGACCTCCGAGTTAAAAGTAATGACCATTTCATTTTCTCAAGAGCTTCCGTTGTTCAATTTCGAGCATCTCTATATGTGATGCGCCTGAATCAGACCTCCGAGTGAAAAGTAATGACCATTTGAAATTCTCGAGAGCTTCCGTTGCTCAATTTCGAGTGTCTTAATATGTTATACGCCTGAATTGGACGTCCGAGTGAAATGTTATCACCATTTGAAATTCACAGAGCTTCCGTTGCTCAATTTCAAGCGTCTCGATATATTATACGCCTGAATCGGACCTCCGAGTGAAAAGTCATAACCATTTGAATTGCTCAAGAGCTTCCATTGTTCAATTTCGAGTGTCTCGACATGTGATGCGCCTGAATCGGACCTCCGAGTTAAAAGTTATGACCATTTGAATATCTCGAGAGCTTTCGTTGCTCAATTTCAAGCGTCTTGATATGTTATACGCCTGAATCGGACCTCCGAGTGAAAAGTTATGACCATTTGCATTTCTCGAGAGCTTCCGTTGTTCAATTTCGAGCCTCTCGATATATTATGCGCCTGAATCGGACCTCCGAGTTAAAAGTTATGACCATATGAATATGTCGAGAGCTAACGTTGTTCAATTTCGAGCGTCTCTATATGTGATGCGCCTGAATCGGACCTCCGAGTTAAAAGTAATGACCATTTCATTTTCTCAAGAGCTTCCGTTGTTCAATTTCGAGCATCTCTATATGTGATGCGCCTGAATCAGACCTCCGAGTTAAAAGTAATGACCATTCAAAATTCTCGAGAGCTTCCGTTGCTCAATTTCGAGCGTCTTGATATGTTATACGCCTGAATTGGACCTCCGAGTCAAAAGTTATCAATATTTGAAATTCACGAGAGCTTCCGTTGCTCAATTTCAAGCGTCTCGATATATTATACGCCTGAATCGGACCTCCGAGTGAAAAGTAATAACCATTTGAATTGCTCAAGAGCTTCCATTGTTCAATTTCGAGTGTCTCGACATGTGATGCGCCTGAATCGGACCTCCGAGTTAAAAGTTATAACCATATGAATATGTCGAGAGCTAACGTTGTTCAATTTTGAGCGTCTCTATATGTGATGCGCCTGAATCGGACCTCCGAGTTAAAGTAATGACCATTTCATTTTCTCAAGAGCTTCCGTTGTTCAATTTCGAGCATCTCTATATGCTATGCGCCTGAATCAGACCTCCGAGTGAAAAGTAATGACCATTTGAAATTCTCGAGAGCTTCCGTTGCTCAATTTCGAGTGTCTTGATATGTTATACGCCTGAATTGGACGTCCGAGTGAAATGTTATCACCATTTGAAATTCACGAGAGCTTCTGGTTGCTCAATTTCGAGCGGCTCGATATATTATACGCCTGAATCGGATCTCCGAGTGAAAAGTAATGACCATTTGAATTGCTCAAGAGCTTCCATTGTTCAATTTCGAGTGTCTCGACATGTGATGCGCCTGAATCGGACCTCCGAGTTAAAAGTTATAACCATATGAATATGTCGAGAGCTTACGTTGTTCAATTTCGAGCGTCTCTATTTGTTATGCGCCGGAATCGGACCTCCGAGTGAAAAGTAATGACCATTTGAAATTCTCGAGAGCTTCCGTTGCTCAATTTCGAGCCTCTCGATATGTTATACGCCTGAATCGGACCTCCGAGTTAAAAGTTATGACCATTTGAATATCTCTAGAGCTTCCGTTGTTCAATTTCGAGCGTCTCTATATGTGATGCGCCTGAATCGGACCTCCGAGTTAAAAGTTATGACGATTTGAATATCTCGAGAGCTTCCGTTGTTCAATTTCGAGCGTCTCTATATGTGATGCGCCTCAATCGGACCTCCGAGTTAAAAGTTATGACCATTTGAATATCTCGAGAGCTTTCGTTGCTCAATTTCAAGCGTCTCGATATGTTATACGCCTGAATCGGACCTCCGAGTGAAAAGTTATGACCATTTGCATTTCTCGAGAGCTTCCGTTGTTCAATTTCGAGCCGCTCGATATATTATGCGCCTGAATCGGACCTCCGAGTTAAAAGTTATGACCATTTGAATATCTCTAGAGCTTCCGTTGTTCAATTTCGAGCGTCTCTATATGTGATGCGCCTGAATCGGACCTCCGAGTGAAAAGTAATGACCATTTGAATTTCTCAAGAGCTTCCGTTGTTCAATTTCGAGCGTCTCTATAGGTGATGCGCCTGAATCGGACCTCCAATTGAAAAGTAATGACCATTTAAAATTCTCGAGAGCTTTCGTTGCTCAATTTCAAGAGTCTCGATATGTTATACGCCTGAATCGGACCTCCGAGTGAAAAGTTATGACCATTTGAATTTCTCGAGAGCTTCCGTTGTTCAATTTTGAGCATCTCGCTACATTATCCTCCTGAATTGGACCTACGAGTGAAAAGTTAAGACCATTTGAATTGCTCAAGAGCTTCCATTGTTCAATTTCGAGCGTCTCGACATGTGATGCGCCTGAATCGGACCTCCGAGTTAAAAGTTATAACCATATGAAAATGTCGAGAGCTTACGTTGTTCAATTACGAGCGTCTCTATATGTGAAGCGCGTGAATCGGACCTCCGAGTCAAAAGTAATGACCATTTGATTTTCTCAAGAGCTTCCGTTTTTCAATATCGAGCATCTCTATATGTGACGCCACTGAATCGGACCTCCGAGTGAAAAGTAATGACCATTTGAATTTCTCAAGAGCTTCCATTGTTCAATTTCGGCGTCTCGATATATTATGCGCCTGAATCGGACCTCCGAGTTAAAAATTATGACCATATGAATATCTCAAGAAGCTTTCGGTGTTCAATATCCAGCGTCTCACTCTGTGATGCGCCTGAATCAGACCTTCGAGTTGAAAGTCATGACCAGTTGATATCTTGAGAGCTTCCGCTGTTCAATTTCGAGCGTCTCCATATGTGATGCGCCTTAATCGGACCTCCGAGTGAAAAGTAATGACCATTTGAATTTCTCAAGAGCTTCCGTTGTTCAATTTCGAGCGTCTCTATATGTGATGCGTCTGAATCGGACCTCCAAGTTAAAAATAATAACCATTTTAAGTTCTCGTGAGCTTGCGTTGCTCAATTTCAAGCGTCTCGATATGTTATACGCCTGAATCGGACCTCCGAGTGAAAAGTTATGACGATTTGAATATATCGAGAGCTTCCGTTGTTCAATTTCGAGGGTCTCTATATGTGATGCGCCTGAATCAGACCTCCAAGTGAAAAGTAATGACCATTTGAAATTCTCGAGAGCTTCCGTTGCTCAATTTCAAGCGTCTCGATATGTTATGCGCCTGAATCGGACCTCCGAGTGAAAAGTTATGACAATTTGAATATCTCCAGAGCTTCCGTTGTTCAATTTCGAGCGTCTCTATATGTGATGTGCCTGAATCGGACCTCCAAGTGAAAAGTAATGACCATTTGAAATTCTCGAGAGCTTCCGTTGGTCAATTTCCAGCGTCTCGATATGTTATACGCCTGAATCGGACCTCCGAGTGAAAAGTTATGACCATTTTTAATATCTCGAGATCTTCTGTTGTTCAATTTCGACCCTCTCGATATATTATGCGCCTGAATTGGACCTACGAGTGAAATGTTAAGACCATTTGAATTGCTCAAGAGCTTCCATTGTTCAATTTCGAGCGTCTCGACATGTGATGCGCCTGAATCGGACCTCCGAGTTAAAATTTATAACCATATGAAAATGTCGAGAGCTTACGTTGTTCTAATTTGAGCGTCTCTATATGTGATGCGCCTGAATCGGACCTCCGAGTTAAAAGTAATGACCATTTGATTTTCTCAAGAGCTTCCGTTTTTCAATTTCGAGCATCTCTATATGTGATGCGCCTGAATCGGACCTCCGAGTGAAAAGTAATGACCATTTGAATTTCTCAAGAGCTTCCGTTGTTCAATTTCGGGCGTCTCGATATATTATGCGCCTGAATCGGACCTCCGAGTGAAAAGTTATGACCATTTGAATATCTCGAGAGCTTTGGTTTGTCAATTTCGAGCGTCACTATATGTGATGCGCCTGAATCGGACCTCCAAGTGAAAAGTAATGACCATTTGAAATTCACGAGAGCTTCCGTTGTTCAATTTCGAGCGTCTCTATATTTGATGCGATTGAATCGGACCTCCGAGTGAAAAGTAATGACCATTTGAATTTCTCAACAGCTTCCGTTGTTCAATTTCAAGCGTCTCTATATGTGATGCGCCTGAATCGGACCTCCAAGTGAAAAGTAATGACCATTTGAAATTCTCGAGAGCTTCCGTTGCTCAAATTCAAGTGTCTCGATATGTTATACGCCTGAATCGGACCTCCGAGTGAAAAGTTATGACCATTTGAATTTCTCGGGAGCTTCCGTTGTTCAATTTCGAGCCTCTCGATATATTATGCGCCAGAATTGGACCTACGAGTAGGTTACACACTAACCAGTTCCTTTGCTCAAGAGCTTCTATATGTGATGCTCCTGAATCGGACCTCCGAGTTAAAAGTTATAACCATATGAATATGTCGAGAGCTTCGTTTGTTCAATTTCGAGCCATCTCTATATGTGATGCGCCTGAATAAGACCTCCGAGTGAAAAGTAATGACCATTTTGATTTTCTCAAGAGCTTCCGTTGTTCAATTTCGAGCATCTCTATATGTGATGCGCCTGAATCGGACCTCCAAGTGAAAAGTAATGCCCATTTGAAATTCACGAGAGCTTCCTTTGTTCAATTTCGAGCGTCTCTGTATGTGATGCCCCCGAATCGGACCTCCGAGTGAAAAGTAATGACCTTTTGTTCTTCTCAATAGCTTCTGTTGTTCAATTTCGAGCGTCTCTATATGTGATGCGCCTGAATCGGACCTCCAAGTGAAAAGTAATGACCATTTGAAATTCTTGAGAGCTTCCGCTGCTCAATTTCGAGCGTCTCGATATGTTATACGCCTGAATCGGACTTCCGAGTGAGAAGTAATGACCATTTGAATATCTCGAGAGCTTCCATTGGTCAATTTCGAGCGTCTCTATATGTGATACGCCTGAATCGGACCTCCGAGTGAAAAGTAATGACCATTTTAAATTCTCGAGAGCTTTCGTTGGTCAATTTCAACCGTCTCGATATATTATACGCCTGAATCGGACCTCCGAGTTAAAAGTAATGACCATTTGATTTTCTCAAGAGCTTCCGTTGTTCAATTTCGAGCATCTCTATATGTGATGCGCCTGAATCGGACCTCCGAGTGAAAAGTAATGACCATTGGAAATTCACGAGAGCTTCCTGTGTTCAATTTCGAGCGTCTCTGTATGTGATGCGCCTGAATCGGACCTCCGAGTGAAAAGGAATGACCATTTGAACTTCTCAATAGCTTCTGTTGTTCAATTTCGAGCGTCTCTATATGTGATGCGCCTGAATCGGACCTCCAAGTGAAAAGTAAAGACCATTTGAAATTCTCGAGAGCTTCCGCTGCTCAATTTCGAGCGTCTCGATATGGTATGCGCCTGAATCGGACTTTCGAGTGAAAAGTAATGCCAT
>NW_024464703.1:100996-102557 GCF_000004515.6 Glycine max
AGCTTCTGTTGTTCAATTTCGAGCATCTCTATATGTGATGCGCCTGAATCGGACCTCCGAGTGAAAAGTAATGACCATTTGAAATTCTCGAGAGCTTCCGTTGCTCAATTTCGAGCCTCTTGATATGTTATACGCCTGAATCGGACCTCCGAGTGAAAAGTTATGACCATTTGAATTTCTCGAGAGCTTCCGTTGTTCAATTTTGAGCCTCTCGATATATTATGCGCCTGAATTGGACCTACGATCGAAAAGTTAAGACCATTTGAATTACTCAAGAGCTTCCCTTTTTCAATTTCGAGCATCTCTATTTGTGATGCGCCTGAATCGGACCTCCGAGTGAAAAGTAATGACCATTTGAATTTCTCAAGAGCTTCCGTTGTTCAATTTCGGGCGTCTGGATATATTATGCGTCTGAATCGGACCTCCGAGTGAAAAAGTTATGACCATTTGAATATCTCGAGAGCTTCTGTTGTTCAATTTCGGGCGTCTCGATATATTATTCGCCTGAATCGGACCTTCGAGTTAAAAGTAATGACCATTTGATTTTCTCAAGAGCTTCCGTTTTTCAATTTCGAGCATCTCTATATGTGATGCGCCTGAATCGGACCTCCGAGTGAAAAGTAATGACCATTTGAATTTCTCAAGAGCTTCCGTAGTTCAATTTCGGGCGTCTCGACCTATTATGCGCCTGAATCAGACCTCCGAGTTAAAAGTTATGACCATGTGAATATCTCGAGAGCTTCCGTTGTTCAATTTTGAGCGTCTCTATATGTGATGCGCCTGAATCGGACCTCCGAGTGAAAAGTAATGACCACTTGAACTTCTCAAGAGCTTCTGTTGTTCAATTTCGAGCGTCTCTATATGTGATGCGCCTGAATCGGACCTCCAAGTTAAAAGTAATAACCATTTGAAATTCTTGAGAGCTTCCGCTGCTCAATTTCGAGCGTCTCGATATGTTATACGCCTGAATCGGACTTCCGAGAGAGAAGTAATGACCATTTGAATATCTCGAGAGCTTCCGTTGGTCAATTTCGAGCGTCTCTATATGTGATGCGCCTGAATCGGACCTCCGAGTGAAAAGTAATGACCATTTTAAATTCTCGAGAGCTTTCGTTGGTCAATTTCAAGCGTCTCGATATATTATACGCCTGAATCGGACCTCCGAGTTAAAAGTAATGACCATTTGATTTTCTCAAGAGCTTCCGTTGTTCAATTTCGAGCATCTCTATATGTGATGCGCCTGAATCGGACCTCCGAGTGAAAAGTAATGACCATTTGAAATTCTCGAGAGCTTCCGTTGCTCAATTTCGAGCCTCTCGATATGTTATACGCCTGAATCGGACCTCCGAGTGAAAAGTTATGACCATTTGAATTTCTCGAGAGCTTCCGTTGTTCAATTCTGAGCCTCTCGATATATTATGCGCCTGAATTGGACCTACGATCGAAAAGTTAAGACCATTTGAATTACTCAAGAGCTTTCATTGTTCAATTTCGAGTGTCTCGACATATTATTTTCCTGAATCGGACCTTCGAGTTAAAACATATAACCATATGAATATGT
>NW_024464703.1:102657-103915 GCF_000004515.6 Glycine max
GAAAAGTAATGACCATTTTAAATTCTCGAGAGCTTTCGTTGGTCAATTTCAAGCGTCTCGATATATTATACGCCTGAATCGGACCTCCGAGTTAAAAGTAATGACAATTTGATTTTCTCAAGAGCTTCCGTTGTTCAATTTCGAGCATCTCTATATGTGATGCGCCTGAATCGGACCTCCGAGTGAAAAGTAATGACCATTTGAAATTCTCGAGAGCTTTCGTTGCTCAATTTCGAGCCTCTCGATATGTTATACGCCTGAATCGGACCTCCGAGTGAAAAGTAATGACCATTTGATCTTCTCGAGAGCTTCTGTTGTTCAATTTCGAGCGTCTCTATATGTGATGCGCCTGAGTCGGACCTCCGAGTGAAAAGTAATGACCATTTGAAATTCTCGAGAGCTTCCGTTGCTCAATTTCGAGCCTCTCGATATGTGATACGCCTGAATCGGACCTCCGAGTGAAAAGTTATGACCATTTGAATATCTCGAGAGCTTCCGTTGTTCAATTTCAAGCGTCTCTATATGTGATGCGCCTGAATCGGACCTCCGAGTGAAAAGTAATGACCATTTGAACTTCTCTAGAGCTTTCGTTGTTCAATTTCGAGCGTCTCTATATGTGATGCGCCTGAATCGGACCTCCGAGTGAAAAGTAATGACCATTTGAATTTCTCAAGAGCTTCCGTTGTTCAATTTCGGGCGTTTCGATATATTATGCGCCTGAATCGGACCTCCGAGTGAAAAGTTATGACCATTTGAATATCTCGAGAGCTTCTGTTGTTCAATTTCGGGCGTCTCGATATATTATTCGCCTGAATCGGACCTCCGAGTTAAAAGTAATGACCATTTGATTTTCTCAAGAGCTTCCGTTTTTCAATTTCGAGCATCTCTATATGTGATGCGCCTGAATCGGACCTCCGAGTGAAATGTAATGACCATTTGAATTTCTCAAGAGCTTCCGTTGTTCAATTTCGAGCGTCTCGATCTATTATGCGCCTGAATCAGACCTCCGAGTTAAAAGTTATGACCATTTGAATATCTCGAGAGCTTCCGTTGTTCAATTTCGAGCGTCTCTATATGTGATGCGCCTGAATCGGACCTCCGAGTGAAAAGTAATGACCATTTGAACTTCTCTAGAGCTTTCGTTGTTCAATTTCGAGCGTCTCTATATGTGATGCGCCTGAATCGGACCTCCAGTGAAAAGTAATGACCATTTGAAATTCATCGAGAGCTTCCGCTGCTCAATTTCGAGCGTCTCGAT
>NW_024464703.1:104299-111321 GCF_000004515.6 Glycine max
TCGGACTTCCGAGTAAAAAGAAATGACCATTTAAATTTCTCAAGAGCTTCTGTTGTTCAATTTCGGGCGTCACGATCTATTATGCGCCTGAATCGGACCTCCGAGTTAAAACTTATGACCATTTGAATATCTCGAGAGCTTCCGTTGTTCAATCCCCGAGCGTCTCTATATGTGATGCGCCTGAATCGGACCTCCGAGTGAAAAGTAATGACCATTTTAAATTCTCGAGAGCTTTCGTTGGTCAATTTCAAGCGTCTCGATATATTATACGCCTGAATCGGACCTCCGAGTTAAAAGTAATGACAATTTGATTTTCTCAAGAGCTTCCGTTGTTCAATTTCGAGCATCTCTATATGTGATGCGCCTGAATCGGACCTCCGAGTGAAAAGTAATGACCATTTGAAATTCTCGAGAGCTTTCGTTGCTCAATTTCGAGCCTCTCGATATGTTATACGCCTGAATCGGACCTCCGAGTGAAAAGTAATGACCATTTGATCTTCTCAAGAGCTTCTGTTGTTCAATTTCAAGCGTCTCTATATGTGATGCGCCTGAGTCGGACCTCCGAGTGAAAAGTAATGACCATTTGAAATTCTCGAGAGCTTTCGTTGCTCAATTTCGAGCCTCTCGATATGTTATACGCCTGAATCGGACCTCCGAGTGAAAAGTTATGACCATTTGAATATCTCGAGAGCTTCCGTTGTTCAATTTCGGGCGTCTCGATATATTATGCGCCTGAATCGGACCTCCGAGTGAAAAGTTATGACCATTTGAAATTATCGAGAGCTTCCGCTGCTCAATTTCGAGCGTCTCGATATGATATACGCCTGAATCGGACTTCCGAGTGAGAAGTAATGACCATTTGAATATCTCGAGAGCTTCCGTTGGTCAATTTCGAGCGTCTCTTTATGTGATGCGCCTGAATCGGACCTCCGAGTGAAAAGTAATGACCATTTGAACTTCTCAAGAACTTCTGTTGTTCAATTTCGAGTGTCTCTATATGTGATGCGCCTGAATCGGACCTCCAAGTTAAAAGTAATGACAATTTGAAATTCTCGAGAGCTTCCGCTGCTCAATTTCGAGCGTCTCGATATGCTATACGCCTGAATCGGACTTCCGAGTGAAAAGAAATGACCATTTAAATTTCTCAAGAGCTTCCGTTGTTCAATTTCGGGCGTCACGATCTATTATGCGCCTGAATCGGACCTCCGAGTTAAAACTTATGACCATTTGAATATCTCGAGAGCTTCCGTTGTTCAATTTCGAGCGTCTCTATATGTGATGCGCCTGAATCGGACCTCCGAGTGAAAAGTAATGACCATTTGATCTTCTCAAGAGCTTCCGTTGTTCAATTTCAAGCGTCTCTATATGTGATGCGCCTGAATCGGACCTCCGAGTGAAAAGTAATGCCCACTTGAACTTCTCAAGAGCTTTCGTTGTTCAATTTTCGAGGGTCTCTATATGTGATGCGCCTGAATCGGACCTCAAAGTGAAAAGTAATGACCATCTGAAATTATCGAAGAGCTTCCGCTGCTCAATTTCGAGCGTCTCGATATGTTATACGCCTGAATCGGACCTCCGAGTGAAAAGTAATGACCATTTGAATATCTCAAGAGCTTTCGTTGTTCAATTTCGAGCGTCTCTATATGTGATGCCGCTGAATCGGACCTCCGAGTGAAAAGTAATGACCATTTTAAATTCTCGAGAGCTTTCGTTGGTCAATTTCAAGCGTCTCGATATATTATACGCCTGAGTCGGACCTCCGAGTGAAAAGTATTGACCATTTGATTTTCTCAAGAGCTTCCGTTGTTCAATTTCGAGCATCTCTATATGTGATGCGCCTGAATCGGACCTCCGAGTGAAAAGTAATGAGCATTTGAAATTCTCGAGAGCTTCCGATGCTCAATTTCGAGCCTCTCGATATGTTATACGCCTGAATCGGACCTCCGAGAGAAAAGTTATGACCATTTGAATTTCTCTAGAGCTTCCGTTGTTCAATTTCGAGCCTCTCGATATATTATGCGCCTGAATTGGACCTACAATCGAAAAGTTAAGACCATTTGAATTACTCAAGAGCTTCCATTGTTAAATTTCGAGCGTCTCTATACGTGATGCGCCTGAATCGGACCTCCGAGTGAAAAGTAATGTCCATTTGAAATTCTCGAGAGCTTCCGATGCTCAATTTCGAGCCTCTCGATATGTTATACGCCTGAATCGGACCTCCGAGAGAAAAGTTATGACCATTTGAATTTCTCGAGAGCTTCCGTTGTTCAATTTCGAGCCTCTCGATATATTATGCGCCTGAATTGGACCTACGATGGGAAAGGGATGTCCATGTGAATTTCTCTTGAGCTTCCATTGTTCAATTTCGAGTGTCTCGACATATTATGACGCCTGAATCGGACCTCCGAGTTAAAAGTTATGACCATTTGAATATCTCGAGAGCTTCCGTTGTTCAATTTCAAGCGTCTCTATATGTGATGCGCCTGAATCGGACCTCCGAGTGAAAAGTAATGACCATTTGAACTTCTCTAGAGCTTTCGTTGTTCAATTTCGAGCGTCTCTATATGTGATGCGCCTGAATCGGACCTCCGAGTGAAAAGTAATGACCATTTGAATTTCTCAAGAGCTTCCGTTGTTCAATTTCGGGCGTTTCGATATATTATGCGCCTGAATCGGACCTCCGAGTGAAAAGTTATGACCATTTGAATATCTCGAGAGCTTCTGTTGTTCAATTTCGGGCGTCTCGATATATTATTCGCCTGAATCGGACCTCCGAGTTAAAAGTAATGACCATTTGATTTTCTCAAGAGCTTCCGTTTTTCAATTTCGAGCATCTCTATATGTGATGCGCCTGAATCGGACCTCCGAGTGAAATGTAATGACCATTTGAATTTCTCAAGAGCTTCCGTTGTTCAATTTCGGGCGTCTCGATCTATTATGCGCCTGAATCAGACCTCCGAGTTAAAAGTTATGACCATTTGAATATCTCGAGAGCTTCCGTTGTTCAATTTCGAGCGTCTCTATATGTGATGCGCCTGAATCGGACCTCCGAGTGAAAAGTAATGACCATTTGAACTTCTCTAGAGCTTTCGTTGTTCAATTTCGAGCGTCTCTATATGTGATGCGCCTGAATCGGACCTCCAAGTGAAAAGTAATGACCATTTGAAATTATCGAGAGCTTCCGCTGCTCAATTTCGAGCGTCTCGATATGATATACGCCTGAATCGGACTTCCGAGTGAGAAGTAATGACCATTTGAATATCTCGAGAGCTTCCGTTGGTCAATTTCGAGCGTCTCTATATGTGATGCGCCTGAATCGGACCTCCGAGTGAAAAGTAATGACCATTTTAAATTCTCGAGAGCTTTCGTTGGTCAATTTCAAGCGTCTCGATATATTATACGCCTGAATCGGACCTCCGAGTTAAAAGTAATGACAATTTGATTTTCTCAAGAGCTTCCGTTGTTCAATTTCGAGCATCTCTATATGTGATGCGCCTGAATCGGACCTCCGAGTGAAAAGTAATGACCATTTGAAATTCTCGAGAGCTTTCGTTGCTCAATTTCGAGCCTCTCGATATGTTATACGCCTGAATCGGACCTCCGAGTGAAAAGTTATGACCATTTGAATTTCTCGAGAGCTTCCGTTGTTCAATTTTGAGCCTCTCGATATATTATGCGCATGAATCGGACCTACGATCGAAAAGTTAAGACCATTTGAATTACTCAAGAGCTTCCGTTTTTCAATTTCGACAATCTCTATATGTGATGCGCCTGAATCGGACCTCCGAGTGAAAAGTAATGACCATTTGAATTTCTCAAGAGCTTCCGTTGCTCAATTTCGGGCGTCTCGATATATTATGCGCCTGAATCGCCCTCCGAGTGAAAAGTTAAGCCATTTGAAATTATCGAGAGCTTCCGCTGCTCAATTTCGAGCGTCTCGATATGATATACGCCTGAATCTGCCTCCTTGTCAAAAGTTATGACCATTTGAATATCTCGAGAACTTCCGTTGCTCAAATTCAAGCGTCTCGATATGTTATACGCCTGAATCGGACCTCCGAGTGAAAAGTTATGACCATTTGAATTTCTCGAGAGCTTCCGTTGGTCAATTTCAAGCGTCTCGATATATTATACGCCTGAATCGGACCTCCGAGTTAAAAGTAATGACAATTTGATTTTCTCAAGAGCTTCCGTTGTTCAATTTCGAGCATCTCTATATGTGATGCGCCTGAATCGGACCTCCGAGTGAAATGTAATGACCATTTGAATTTCTCAAGAGCTTCCGTTGTTCAATTTCGTGCGTCTCGATCTATTATGCGCCTGAATCAGACCTCCGAGTTAAAAGTTATGACCATTTGAATATCTCGAGAGCTTCCGTTGTTCAATTTCGAGCGTCTCTATATGTGATGCGCCTGAATCGGACCTCCAAGTGAAAAGTAATGACCATTTGAAATTATCGAGAGCTTCCGCTGCTCAATTTCGAGCGTCTCGATATGATATACGCCTGAATCGGACTTCCGAGTGAGAAGTAATGACCATTTGAATATCTCGAGAGCTTCCGTTGGTCAATTTCGAGCGTCTCTATATGTGATACGCCTGAATCGGACATCCGAGTGAAAAGTTATGACCATTTGAATTTCTCGAGAGCTTCCGTTGTTCAATTTTGAGCCTCTCGATATATTATGCGCATGAATTGGACCTACGATCGAAAAGTTAAGACCATTTGAATTACTCAAGAGCTTCCGTTTTTCAATTTCGAGCATCTCTATATGTGATGCGCCTGAATCGGACCTCCGAGTGAAAAGTAATGACCATTTGAATTTCTCAAGAGCTTCCGTTGTTCAATTTCGGGCGTCTCGATATATTATGCGCCTGAATCGGACCTCCGAGTGAAAAGTTATGACCATTTGAAATTATCGAGAGCTTCCGCTGCTCAATTTCGAGCGTCTCGATATGATATACGCCTGAATCGGACTTCCGAGTGAGAAGTAATGACCATTTGAATATCTCGAGAGCTTCCGTTGGTCAATTTCGAGCGTCTCTTTATGTGATGCGCCTGAATCGGACCTCCGAGTGAAAAGTAATGACCATTTGAACTTCTCAAGAACTTCTGTTGTTCAATTTCGAGTGTCTCTATATGTGATGCGCCTGAATCGGACCTCCAAGTTAAAAGTAATGACAATTTGAAATTCTCGAGAGCTTCCGCTGCACAATTTCGAGCGTCTCGATATGCTATACGCCTGAATCGGACTTCCGAGTGAAAAGAAATGACCATTTAAATTTCTCAAGAGCTTCCGTTGTTCAATTTCGGGCGTCACGATCTATTATGCGCCTGAATCGGACCTCCGAGTTAAAACTTATGACCATTTGAATATCTCGAGAGCTTCCGTTGTTCAATTTCGAGCGTCTCTATATGTGATGCGCCTGAATCGGACCTCCGAGTGAAAAGTAATAACCATTTGATCTTCTCAAGAGCTTCTGTTGTTCAATTTCAAGCGTCTCTATATGTGATGCGCCTGAATCGGACCTCCGAGTGAAAAGTAATGACCATTTGAAATTCTCGAGAGCTTTCGTTGCTCAATTTCGAGCCTCTCGATATGTTATACGCCTGAATCGGACCTCCGAGTTAAAAGTTATGACCATTTGAATATCTCGAGAGCTTCCGTTGTTCAATTTCAAGCGTCTCTATATGTGATGCGCCTGAATCGGACCTCCGAGTGAAAAGTAATGACCATTTGAACTTCTCTAGAGCTTTCGTTGTTCAATTTCGAGCGTCTCTATATGTGATGCGCCTGAATCGGACCTCCGAGTGAAAAGTAATGACCATTTGAACTTCTCTAGAGCTTTCGTTGTTCAATTTCGAGCGTCTCTATATGTGATGCGCCTGAATCGGACCTCCGAGTGAAAAGTAATGACCATTTGAATTTCTCAAGAGCTTCCGTTGTTCAATTTCGGGCGTTTCGATATATTATGCGCCTGAATCGGACCTCCGAGTGAAAAGTTATGACCATTTGAATATCTCGAGAGCTTCTGTTGTTCAATTTCGGGCGTCTCGATATATTATTCGCCTGAATCGGACCTCCGAGTTAAAAGTAATGACCATTTGATTTTCTCAAGAGCTTCCGTTTTTCAATTTCGAGCATCTCTATATGTGATGCGCCTGAATCGGACCTCCGAGTGAAAAGTTATGACCATTTGAATATCTCGAGAGCTTCCGTTGTTCAATTTCGAGCGTCTCTATATGTGATGCGCTGAATCGGACCTCCGAGTGAAAAGTAATGACCATTTGAACTTCTCTAGAGCTTTCGTTGTTCAATTTCGAGCGTCTCTATATGTGATGCGCCTGAATCGGACCTCCAAGTGAAAAGTAATGACCATTTGAAATTATCGAGAGCTTCCGCTGCTCAATTTCGAGCGTCTCGATATGATATACGCCTGAATCGGACTTCCGAGTGAGAAGTAATGACCATTTGAATATCTCGAGAGCTTCCGTTGGTCAATTTCGAGCGTCTCTATATGTGATGCGCCTGAATCGGACCTCCGAGTGAAAAGTAATGACCATTTTAAATTCTCGAGAGCTTTCGTTGGTCAATTTCAAGCGTCTCGATATATTATACGCCTGAATCGGACCTCCGAGTTAAAAGTAATGACCATTTGATTTTCTCAAGAGCTTCCGTTGTTCAATTTCGAGCATCTCTATATGTGATGCGCCTGAATCGGACCTCCGAGTGAAAAGTAATGACCATTTGAAATTCTCGAGAGCTTCCGTTGCTCAATTTCGAGCCTCTCGATATGTTATACGCCTGAATCGGACCTCCGAGTGAAAAGTTATGACCATTTGAATTTCTCGAGAGCTTCCGTTGTTCAATTTTGAGCCTCTCGATATATTATGCGCATGAATTGGACCTACGATCGAAAAGTTAAGACCATTTGAATTACTCAAGAGCTTCCGTTTTTCAATTTCGAGCATCTCTATATGTGATGCGCCTGAATCGAGTCTACAACTGCGTATGGAGATTCAT
>NW_024464703.1:112025-113200 GCF_000004515.6 Glycine max
ATATGACCTCCAAGTGAAAAGTAATGACCATTTTAAATTCTCGAGAGCTTCCGTTGCTCAATTTCAAGCGTCTCGATATGTTATACGCCTGAATCGGACCTCCGAGTGAAAAGTTATGACCATTTGAATTTCTCGAGAGCTTCCGTTGTTCAATTTCGAGCGTCTCTATATGTGATGCGATTGAATCGGACCTCCGAGTGAAAAGTTATGACCATTTGAATATCTCAAGAGCATCTGTTGTTCAAGTTCGAGCGTCTCTATATGTGATGCGCCTGAATCGGACCTCCAAGTGAAAAGTAATGACCATTTGAAATTCTCGAGAGCTTCCGTTGCTCAATTTCAAGCGTCTCGATATGTTATACGCTTGAATCGGACCTCCGAGTGAAAAGTAATGACCATGGGAATATCTCGAGAGCTTCCGTTGTTCAATTTCGAGCATCTCTATATGTGATGCGCCTGAATCGGACCTCCGAGTGAAAAGTAATGACCATTGGAATTTCTCAAGAGCTTCCGTTGTTCAATTTCGAGCATCACAATATGTGTTGCGCCTGAATCGGACCTCCGAGTGAAAAGTAATGACCATTTGAATATCTCGAGAGCTTCCGTTGTTCAGTTTCCAGCATCTCTATATGTGATGCGCCTGAATCGGACTTCCGAGTGAAAAGTAATGACCATTTGAATATCTCGAGAGCATTCGTTGTTCAATTTCGAGCATCTCTATATGTGATGCGCCTGAATCGGACCTCCGAGTGAAAAGTAATGACCATTTGAATTTCTTGAGAGCTTCCGTTGTTCAATTCGGAGCGTCTCGATATATTAATGGCGGCTGAATCAGACCTCCGTGGGAAAAGTAAGGACCATTGGAATTTCTCCGAGAGCTTCCGTGGTTCAATTTCGAGCGTCTCGATATATTAGGCGCTAAATCTGACATCCGAGTTAAAAGTTATGACCATTTGAATATCACGAGAGCTTCCGTTGTTCAATTTCGAGCATCTCTATATGTGATGCGCCTGAATCGGACTTCCGAGTGAAAAGTAATGACCATTTGAATTTCTCGAGAGCTTCCGTTGTTCAATTTCGAGCATCTCTATATGTAATGCGCCTGAATCGGACCTCCGAGTGAAAGCAATGACCATTTTAATTTCTCAAGAGCTTCCGTTGTTCAATTTCGAGCG
>NW_024464703.1:113300-115319 GCF_000004515.6 Glycine max
ATTTCGAGCATCTCTATATGTGATGCGCCTGAATCGGACCTCCGAGTGAAAAGCAATGACCATTTGAATTTCTCGAGAGCTTCCGTTGTTCAATTTCAAGCGTCTCGATATATTATGTACCTGAATCTGACCTCCTTGTGAAAAGTTATGACCATTTGAATTTCTCGAGAGCTTCCGTTATTCAAGTTAGACCATCGGTCCTATGGAGAAGTGCCTGAATCGGGCCTCCGAGTGAAAAGTTATGACCATTTGAATTTCTCCAGAGCTTCCGTTGTTCAATTTCGGGTGTCTCGATATATTATGCGCCCGAATCGGACCTCCGAGTTAAAAGTTATGACCATTTGAATATCTCAAGAGCTTCCGTTTTTCAATTTCGAACGTCTCTATATGTGATGCGCCTGAATCGGACCTCCAAGTGAAAAGTAATGACCATTTGAAATTCTCGAGAGCTTCCGTTGCTCAATTTCAAGCGTCTCGATATGTTATACGCCTGAATCGGACCTCCGGGTGAAAAGTTATGACCATTTGAATTTCTCGAGAGCTTCCGTTGTTCAATTTCGAGCCTCTCGATATATTATGCGCCTGAATTGGACCTACGAGTGAAAGTTAAGACTATTTGAATTGCTCAAGAGCTTCGATTGTTCAATTTCGAGCGTATCAACATGTGATGCGCCTGAATCGGACCTCCGAGTTAAAAGTTATGACCATTTGAATATCTCAAGAGCTTCCGTTTTTCAATTTCGAACGTCTCTATATGTGATGTGCCTGAATCGGGCCTCCGAGTGAAAAGTAATGACTATTTGAATTTCTCCAGAGCTTCCGTTGTTCAATTTCGGGTCTCTCGATATATTAAGCGCCCAAATCGGACCTTCGAGTTAAAAGTTATGACCATTTTAACTTCTCAATAGCTTCCGTTGTTCAATTTCGAGCGTCTCTATATGTGATGCGCCTGAATCGGACCTCCGAGTGAAAAGTAATTACCATTTGAAATTCTCGAGAGCTTCCGTTGCTCAATTTCAAGCGTCTCGATATGTTATACGCTTGAATCGGACCTCCGAGTGAAAAGTTAAGACCATTTGAATTTCTCGAGAGCTTCCGTTGTTCAATTTCGGGCGTCTCGATATGTTATACGCCTGAAACGGACCTCCGAGTGAAAAGTAATGACCATTTGAATTTCTCGAGAGCTTCCGTTGTTCAATTTCAAGCATCTCTATATGTGATGTGCCTGAATCGGGCCTCCGAGTGAAAAGTTATGACCATTTGAATTTCTCCAGAGCTTCCGTTGTTCAATTTCGGGTGTCTCGATATATTATGCGCCCGAATCGGACCTCCGAGTTAAAAGTTATGACCATTTGAATATCTCAAGAGCTTCCGTTTTTCAATTTCGAACGTCTCTATATGTGATGCGCCTGAATCGGACCTCCAAGTGAAAAGTAATGACCATTTGAAATTCTCGAGAGCTTCCGTTGCTCAATTTCAAGCGTCTCGATATGTTATACGCCTGAATCGGACCTCCGGGTGAAAAGTTATGACCATTTGAATTTCTCGAGAGCTTCCGTTGTTCAATTTCGAGCCTCTCGATATATTATGCGCCTGAATTGGACCTACGAGTGAAAGTTAAGACTATTTGAATTGCTCAAGAGCTTCGATTGTTCAATTTCGAGCGTATCAACATGTGATGCGCCTGAATCGGACCTCCGAGTTAAAAGTTATAACCATTTGAATATGTCAAGAGCTTCCGTTGTTCAATTTCGAGCGTCTCTATATGTGATGCCCCTGAATCGGACCTCCGAGTTAAAAGTAATGACCATTTGATTTTCTCAAGAGCTTCCGTTTTTCATTTCGAGCATCTATATATGTGATGCGCCTGAATCGGACCTCCGAGTGCAAAGTAATGACCATTTGAATTTCTCAAGAGCTTCCGTTGTTCATTTCGGGCGTCTCGATCTATCATACGCCTGAATCGGACCTGCGAGTTAAAAGTTATGACCATTTGAATATCTCGAGAACTTCCGTTGT
>NW_024464703.1:115688-116270 GCF_000004515.6 Glycine max
AATATCGAGAGTCTCGATATATTATACGCCTGAATCGGACCTCCGAGTTAAAAGTAATGACCATTTGATTTTCTCAAGAGCTTCCGTTGTTCAATTTCGAGCATCTCTATATGTGATGCGCCTGAATCGGACCTCCGAGTGAAAAGTAATGACCATATGAAATTCTCGAGCGCTTCCAATGCTCAACTTCGAGCCTCTCGATATGTTATACGCCTGAATCGGACCTCCAAGAGAAAAGTTATGACCATTTGAATTTCTCGAGAGCTTCCATTGTTCAATTTCGAGCCTCTCGATATATTATGCGCCTGAATTGGACCTACGATCGAAAAACGTAATAAGACTGTTTGAATTGCTCAAGAGCTTCCATTGTTCAATTCGAGCGTCTCGACATGTGATGCGCCTGAATCGGACCTCCGAGTTAAAAGTTATAACTATATGAATATGTCGAGAGCTTACGTTGTTCAATTTCGAGCATCTCTATATGTGATGCGCCTGAATCGGACCTCCAAGTGAAAAGTAATGACCATTTGAAATTCATGAGAGCTTCCGTTGTTCAACTTCAAGCGTCTGGATATATTATAC
>NW_024464703.1:116981-117680 GCF_000004515.6 Glycine max
TTTCGAGCGTCTCCATATGTGATGCGCTGAATCGGACCTCCAAGTGAAAAGTAATGACCATTTGAATTTCTCGAGAGCTTCCGTTGCTCAATTTCGAGCGTCTCGATATGTTATACGCTTGAATCGGACCTCCGAGTGAAAAGTTAGGACCAGTGAATTTCTCGAGAGCTTCCGTTGTTCAATTTCGGGCGTCTCGATATGTTATACGCCTGAATCGGACCTCCGAGTGAAAAGTTATGACCATTTGAATTTCTCGAGAGCTTCCGTTGTTCAATTTCAAGCATCTCTATATGTGATGCGCCTGAATCGGGCCTCCGAGTGAAAAGTTATGACCATTTGAATTTCTCCAGAGCTTCCGTTGTTCAATTTTTGGGGGTCTCGAAAAAATTATGCGCCCGAATCGGACCTCCGAGTTAAAAGTAATGACCATTTGAATATGTCGAGAGCTTCCGTTGTTCAATTTCGTCCTTCTCTATATGTGATAAGCGTGAATCGGACCTCCGAGTAAAAAGTAATGACCATCCGAAATTCTCGAGAGCTTGCGCTGCTCAATTTCCAGGGTCTTCATCTTTCATCGGCGAGAATCGAGCCTCCGGGTGAAAAGGCAGTTCCATCTACGTTATCGGAAGCTTAGTAAGTTCACATTCGAGACACTAGCAATCTCACTTCTTGGATGAGGCGACGGAACTCATGGGCCTA
>NW_024464703.1:121845-123705 GCF_000004515.6 Glycine max
ATATGTGATCGCCAGAATCGGACCTCCGAGTGAAAAGTAATGACCATTTGATTTTCTCAAGAGCTTCCGTTGTTCAATTTCGAGCATCTCTATATGTGATGCGCTTGAATCGGACCTCCGAGTGAAAAGTAATGACCATATGAAATTCTCGAGCGCTTCCGTTGTTCAATTTCGAGTCTCTCGATATGTTATACGCCTGAAACGGACCTCCGAGTGAAAAGTTATGACCATTTGAATTTCTCGAGAGCTTCCGTTGTTCAATTTCGAGCATCTCTATATGTGATGTGCCTGAATCGGGCCTCCGAGTGAAAAGTAATGACAATTTGAATTTCTCCAGAGCTTCCGTTGTTCAATTTCGGGCGTCTCGATATATTATGCGCCCGAATCGGACCTCCGAGCTAAAAGTTATGACCATTTGAATATCTCAAGAGCTTCCGTTTGTCAATTTCGAGCGTCTCTATATGTGATGCGCCTGAATCGGACCTCCAAGTGAAAAGTAATGACCATTTGAAATTCTCGAGAGCTTCCGTTGCTCAATTTCAAGCGTCTCGATATGTTATACGCCTGAATCGGACCTCCGAGTGAAAAGTTATGACCATTTGAATTTCTCGAGAGCTTTCGTTGTTCAATTTCGAGCCTCTCGATATATTATGCGCCTGAATTGGACCTACGAGTGAAAGTGAAGACCATTTGAATTGCTCAAGAGCTTCGATTATTCAATTTCGAGAGTCTCAACATGTGATGCGCCTAAATCGGACCTCCGAGTTAAAAGTTATAACCATTTGAATATGTCAAGAGCTTCCGTTGTTCAATTTCGAGCGTCTCTATATGTGATGCGATTGAATCGGACCTCCGAGCGAAAAGTATGACCATTTGAATATCTCGAGTGCTTCCCTGTTCAAATGCTAGCATCTCTATATGTGATGCGCTCGAATTGGACCTCCGAGTGAAAAGTAATGACCATTTGAATTTCTGAAGAGCTTCCGTTGTTCAATTTCGGGCGTGTCGATATATTATGCGCTTGAATCAGACCTCCGAGTTAAAAGTTTTGACCATTTGAATATCTCAAGAGCTTCCGCTTTTCAATTTCGAGCGTCTCTATATGTGATGCGCCTGAATCGAACCTCCGAGTTAAAAGTAATGACCATTTGATTTTCTCAAGTGCTTCCGTTGTTCAATTTCGGGCGTCTCGATATAATATGTGCCTGAATCGGACCTCCGAGTTAAAAGTTATGACCATTTGAATATCTCTAGAGTTTCCGTTCTTCAATTTCGAGCGTCTCTATATGTGATGCGCCTGAATCGGACCTCCGAGTGAAAAGTAATAACCATTTGATTTTCTCAAGAGCTTTCGTTGTTCAATTTCGGGCTTCTCGATATATTATGTGCCTGAATCGGACCTCCGAGTTAAAAGTTATGACCATTTGAATATCTCGAGAGCTTCCGTTGTTCAATTTCGAGCGTCTCTATATGTGATGCGATTGAATCGGACCTCCGAGTGAAAAGTAATGACCATTTGAATTTCTCAAGAGCTTCCGTTGTTCAATTTCAAGCGTCTCTATATGTGATGCTCCTGAATCGGACCTCCAAGTGATAAGTAATGACCATTTGAAATTCTCGAGAGCTTCCGTTGCTCAATTTCAAGCGTCTCGATATATTATACGCCTGAATCGGACATTCGAGTGAAAAGTAATGACCATTTGATTTTCTCAGGAGCTTTCGTTGTTCAATTTCGGGCTTCTCGATATATTATGTGCCTGAATCAGACTTCCGAGTTAAAAGTTATGACCATTTGAATATCTCGAGAGCTTACGTTGTTCAATTTCGAGCGTCTCTATATGTGATGTGCCTGAATCGGAC
>NW_024464703.1:125963-126615 GCF_000004515.6 Glycine max
CAATTGCGAGAGAACATATGTGATGCGCTCGAATTGGACCTCCGAGTGAAAAGTAATGACCATTTGAATTTCTGAAGAGCTTCCGTTGTTCAATTTCGGGCGTGTCGATATATTATGCGCTTGAATCAGACCTCCGAGTTAAAAGTTTTGACCATTTGAATATCTCAAGAGCTTCCGCTTTTCAATTTCGAGCGTCTCTATATGTGATGCGCCTGAATCGAACCTCCGAGTTAAAAGTAATGACCATTTGATTTTCTCAAGTGCTTCCGTTGTTCAATTTCGGGCGTCTCGATATATTATGTGCCCGAATTGGACTTCCGAGTTAAAAGTTATGACCATTTGAATATCTCTAGAGCTTCCGTTGTTCAATTTCGAGCGTCTCTATATGTGATGCGCTTGAATCGGACCTCCGAGTGAAAAGTAATAACCATTTGAATTTCTCAAGAGCTTCCGTTGTTCAATTTCAAGCGTCTCTATATGTGATGCGCCTGAATCGGACCTCCGAGTGAAAAGTAATGACCATTTGAAATTCTCGAGAGCTTCCGTTGCTCAATTTCAAAGCGTCTCGATATATTATACGCCTGAATCGGGACCTTCGAGTGAAAAGTAAATGACCATTTGAAATTCTCGAGAGCTTCCGTTGCTCAATTTC
>NW_024464703.1:135894-137468 GCF_000004515.6 Glycine max
TCCGATTCGAGCGCATCACATATAGAGACGCTCGAAATTGAACAACGGAAGCTCTCGAGATATTCAAATGGTCATAACTTTTAACTCGGAGGTCGGATTCAGGAACATAATATATCGAGACGCCCGAAATTGACCAATGGAAGCTCTTGAGAAATTCAAATGCTCATTACTTTTCCCTAGGAGGTCCGATTCGAGCGCATCACATATAGAGACGCTCGCAATTGAAAAACGGAAGCTCTCGAGATATTCAAATGATCATAAATTTTCACTCAGAGGTCGGATTCAAAAACATAATATATCGAGACGCCCGAAATTGAACAACGGAAACTCTTGAGAAATTCAAATGGTCATTACTTTTTACTCGGAGGTCCGATTAAGGCGCATCACATATAGAGACGCTCGAAATTGAACAACGGAAGCTCTTGAGAAATTCATATGGTTATTACTTTTCACTCGGAGGTCCGATAAAGGCGCATCACATATACAGACACTCGAAATTGAAAAACGGAAGCTCTCGAGATATTCAAATGGTCATAACTTTTCACTCAGAGGTCCGATTCAGGCGTATAATGTATCGAGACGCCCGAAATTGAACAACGGAAGCTCTTGAGAAATTCAAATGGTCATTACTTTTCACTCGGAGGTCCGATTAAGGCGCATCACATATAGAGACGCTCGAAATTGAACAACGGAAGCTCTTGAGAAATTCATATGGTCATAACTTTTCACTTCGAGGTCCGATTCAGGCGTATAATATATCGAGACGCTCGAAATTGAACAGTGGAAGCTATTGAGCAATTCAAATGTTCCTAACTTTTCACTCGGAGGTCCGATTCAAGCGCATAATATATCGAGACGCTCGAAATTGAACAACGGAAGCTCTCGAGAAATTCAAATTGTCATAACTTTTCACTTCGAGGTCCGATTCAGGCGTATAATATATCGAGACGCTCGAAATTGAACAGTGGAAGCTATTGAGCAATTCAAATGGTCATAACATTTCACTCGGAGGTCCGATTCAGGCGCATCACATATAGAGACGCTCGCAATTGACCAACGGAAGCTCTCGAGATATTCAAATGGTCATACCTTTTCACTCGGAGGTCCGATTCAGGCACATAATATATCGAGACGCTCGAAATTGAACAGCGGCAGCTCTTGAGAAATTCAAATGGTCATTACTTTTAACTCGGAGGTCCGATTCAGGCGCATCACATATAGAGACGCTCGAAATTGAACAACGGAAGCTGTCGAGATATTCAAATGGTCATAACTTTTCACTCAGAGGTCCGATTCAGGCGCATAATGTATCGAGACGCCCGAAATTGAACAACGGAAGCTCTTGAGAAATTCAAATGGTCATTACTTTTCACTCGGAGGTTCGATTAAGGCGCATCACATATAGAGACGCTCGAAATTGAACAACGGAAGCTCTTGAGAAATTCATATGGTCATAACTTTTCACTTCGAGGTCCGATTCAGGCGTATAATATATCGAGACGCTCGAAATTGAACAGTGGAAGCTATTGAGCAATTCAAATGTTCCTAACTTTTCACTCGGAGGTCCGATTCAA
>NW_024464703.1:137568-139147 GCF_000004515.6 Glycine max
TCATAACTTGTCACTCGGAGGTCCGATTCAGGTGCATAATATATCAAGACGCTTGTAATTGAGCAACGGAAGCTTTCGAGAAATTCAATTGGTCATTACTTTTCACTCGGAGGTTCGATTAAGGCGCATCACATATAGAGACGCTCGAAATTGAACAACGGAAGCTCTCGAGAAATTCATATGGTCATAACTTGTCACTCGGAGGTCCGATTCAGGTGCATAATATATCGAGACGCTTGTAATTGAGCAACGGAAGCTTTCGAGAAATTCAAATGGTCATCACTTTTCACTCGGAAGTCCGATTCAGGCGCATCACATATAGAGACGCTCGAAATTGAACAACGGAAGCTCTTGAGAAATTCATATGGTCATAACTTTTCACTTCGAGGTCCGATTCAGGCGTATAATATATCGAGACGCTCGAAAGCTATTGAGCAATTCAAATGTTCCTAACCTTTCACTCGAAGGTCCGATTCAAGCGCATAATATATCGAGACGCTCGAAATTGAACAACGGAAGCTCTCGAGAAATTCAAATTGTCATAACTTTTCACTTCGAGGTCCGATTCAGGCGTATAATATATCGAGACACTCGAAATTGAACAGTGGAAGCTATTGAGCAATTCAAATGTTCCTAACTTTTCACTCGGAGGTCTGATTCAAGCGCATAATATATCGAGACGCTCGAAATTGAACAACGGAAGCTCTCGAGAAATTCAAATTGTCATAACTTGTCACTCGGAGGTCCGATTCAGGTGCATAATATATCAAGACGCTTGTAATTTAGCAACGGAAGCTTTCGAGAAATTCAAATGGTCATCACTTTTCACTCAGAAGTCCGATTCAGGCGCATCACATATAGAGACGCTCGAAATTGAACAACGGAAGCTCTCGAGATATTCAAATGGTCATAACTTGTCACTCGGAGGTCCGATTCAGGTGCATAATATATCGAGACGCTTGTAATTGAGCAACGGAAGCTTTCGAGAAATTCAAATGGTCATCACTTTTCACTCGGAAGTCCGATTCAGGCGCATCACATATAGAGACGCTCGAAATTGAACAACGGAAGCTCTCGAGATATTCAAATGGTCATAACTTTTAACTCGGAAGTCCGATTCAGGCACATAATATATCGAGACGCCCGAAATTGAACAGCGAAAGCTCTTGAGAAATACAAATGGTCATTACTTTTCACTCGGAGGTCCGATTAAGGCGCATTACATATAGAGAGGCTCGAAATTGAACAACGGAAGCTCTTGAGAAATTCATATGGTCATAACATTTCACTTCGAGGTCCGATTCAGGCGTATAATATATCGAGACGCTCGAAATTGAACAGTGGAAGCTATTGAGCAATTCAGATGTTCCTAACTTTTCACTCGGAGGTCCGATTCAAGCGCATAATATATCGAGACGCTCGAAATTGAACAACGAAAGCTCTCGAAAAATTCAAATTGTCATAACTTGTCACTCGGAGGTCCGATTCAGGTGCATAATATATCAAGACGCTTCTAATTGAGCAACGGAAGCTTTCGAGAAATTCAAATGGTCATCACTTTTCACTCGGAAGTCCGATT
>NW_024464703.1:139330-140578 GCF_000004515.6 Glycine max
TTAGGCGTATAATATATCGAGACGCTCGAAATTGAACAGTGGAAGCTATTAAGCAATCAAATGGTCATAACATTTCTCTCGGAGGTCCGATTTAGGCGCATCACATATAGAGACGCTCGCAATTGAACAACGGAAGCTCTCGAGATATTCAAATGGTCATAACTTTTAACTCGGAAGTCCGATTCAGGCACATAATATATCGAGACGCCCGAAATTGAACAGCGGAAGCTCTTGAGAATACAAATGGCCATTACTTTTCACTCGGAGGTCCGATTAAGGCGCATTACATATAGAGAGGCTCGAAATTGAACAACGGAAGCTCTTGAGAAATTCATATGGTCATAACTTTTCACTCTGAGGTCCGATTCAGGCGTATAATATATCGAGACGCTCGAAATTGAACAGTGGAAGCTCTTGAGAAATTCAAATTGTCATAACTTGTCACTCGGAGGTCCGATTCAAGTGCATAATATATCAAGACGCTTGTAATTGAGCAACGAAAGCTTTCGAGAAATTCAAATGGTCATCACTTTTCACTCGGAAGTCCGATTCAGGCGCATCACATATAGAGACGCTCGAAATTGAACAACGGAAGCTCTCGAGATATTCAAATGGTCATAACTTGTCACTCGGAGGTCCGATTCAGGTGCATAATATATCGAGACGCTTGTAATAAAGCAACGGAAGCTTTCGAGAAATTCAAATGGTCATCACTTTTCACTCGAAAGTCCGATTCAGGCGCATCACATATAGAGACGCTCGAAATTGAACAACGGAAGCTCTCGAGATATTCAAATGGTCATAACTTTTAACTCGGAAGTCCGATTCAGGCACATAATATATCGAGACGCCCGAAATTGAACAGCGACAGCTCTTGAGAAATTCAAATGGTCATTACTTTTAACTCGGTTGTCCGATTTAGGCGCATCCCATATAGAGACGCACGAAATTGAACAACGGAAGCTCTCGAGATATTCAAATGGTCATAACTTTTCACTCAGAGGTCCGATTCAGGAGTATAATGTATCGAGACGCCCGAAATTGAACAACGGAAGCTCTTGAGAAATTCAAATAGTCATTACTTTTCACTCGGAGGTTCGATTAAGGGGCATCACATATAGAGACGCTCGAAATTGAACAACGGAAGCTCTTGAGAAATTCATATGGTCATAACTTTTCACTTCGAGGTCCGATTCAGGCGTATAATATATCGAGACGCTCGAAATTGAACAGTGGAAGCTATTGAGC
>NW_024464703.1:142383-143573 GCF_000004515.6 Glycine max
GAGACGCTCGAAATTGAACAACGGAAGCTCTTGAGAAATTCATATGGTTATTACTTTTCACTCGGAGGTCCGATAAAGGCGCATCACATATACAGACACTCGAAATTGAAAAACGGAAGCTCTCGAGATATTCAAATGGTCATAACTTTTCACTCAGAGGTCCGATTCAGGCGTATAATGTATCGAGACGCCCGAAATTGAACAACGGAAGCTCTTGAGAAATTCAAATGGTCATTACTTTTCACTCGGAGGTCCGATTAAGGCGCATCACATATAGAGACGCTCGAAATTGAACAACGGAAGCTCTTGAGAAATTCATATGGGCAGAACTTTTCACTTCGAGGTCCGATTCAGGCGTATAATATATCGAGACGCTCGAAATTGAACAGTGGAAGCTATTGAGCAATTCAAATGTTCCTAACTTTTCACTCGGAGGTCCGATTCAAGCGCATAATATATCGAGACGCTCGAAATTGAACAACGGAAGCTCTCGAGAAATTCAAATTGTCATAACTTGTCACTCGGAGGTCCGATTCAGGTGTATAATATATCAAGACGCTTGTAATTGAGCAACGGAAGCTTTCGAGAAATTTAAATGGTCATCACTTTTCACTCGGAAGTCCGATTCAGGCGCATCACATATAGAGACGCTCGAAATTGAACAACGGAAGCTCTCGAGATATTCAAATGGTCATAACTTTTAACTCGGAGGTCCGATTCAGGCGCATAATATATCGAGACGCCCGAAATTGAACAGCGGAAGCTCTTGAGAAATTCAAATGGACATTACTTTTAGCTCGGAGGTCCGATTAAGGCGTATCACATATAGAGACGCTCGAAATTTGAACACCGGAAGCTCTTGAGAAATCAAATGGTCATACTTTTCACTTCGAGTTCCGATTCAGGGCATTAAAATATCGAGACGCTCGAAATTGAACAGTGGAAGCTATTGGAGAATTTCAATGGTCCTTAACTTTTTCACTCGGAGGTCCGATTTCAGCGCATAATATTTCGAGACGCTCGAAAATTGAACACGGGAAGCCCTCGAGAAATTCAAATGGGTCATTACTTTTACCTCGGAGGTCGAATTTAGGAACATAATATTTAGAGGCGCTCGAAATTGAACAAGGAAGCTCTTGGGAAATGAAATGGGCATACTTTTAACTCGGGGTCTCGATTTAGGGCGCTCA
>NW_024464703.1:143673-150727 GCF_000004515.6 Glycine max
ATTTTAAAAAATTGCTTGGTTCCACGTGGGAATGCAACCCGGTCATCTATCCTCACCATAACCTTTTGGGTCATCATTTTCATTTATTTAGAAATTCTTCCTTCAAAGGGAAAAATGCCCTAAACAAACACCTAGAATAGAACCAAAAAAGTGTGACAAAATTTTTCCTCTCGTATTCTAAAGACGTATGCAAGTCTTGTTGAGGGAATTTAAAATGAATGTTGAGAAATAACCCTAATACAGCCAACTGTAAACTTTCCAACCTTCATGATGCACGTCTCTTGCATTCATAGGGTAAATTATCCGGTCCGGTTCAGGCGCGTAACAAATCGCGACGGTTCAGGCGCGTCACAAATCGCAAATCGAACAGTGGAAGCTTTTGAGCAAAACAAATGTTCCTTACTTTTCACTCGGAGGTCCGATTCAAGCGCATAATATATCGAGACCCTGGAAATTGAACAACGGAAGCTCTCGAGAAATTCAAATTGTCATAACTTTTCACTTGGAGGTCCGATTCAGGCGTATAATATATCGAGACGCTCTAAATTGAACAGTGGAAGCTATTGAGCAATTCAAATGTTCCTAACTTTTCACTCGGAGGTCCGATTCAAGCGCATAATATATCGAGACGCTCGAAATTGAACAACGGAAGCTCTCGAGATATTCAAATGGTCATTACTTTTAACTCGGAGGTCGGATTCAGGAACATAATATATCGAGACACCCGAAATTGAACAATGGAAGCTCTTGAGTAATTCAAATGGTCATTACTTTTAACTCGGTGGTCCGATTTAGGCGCATCACATATAGAGACGCTCGAAATTGAACAACGGAAGCTCTCGAGATATTCAAATGGTCATAACTTTTAACTCGGAGGTCGGATTCAGGAACATAATATATCGAGACACCCGAAATTGAACAATGGAAGCTCTGGAGAAATTCAAATGGTCATTACTTTTCACTTGGAGGTCCGATTAAGGCGCATCACATATAGAGACGCTCGAAATTGAACAACGGAAGCTCTTGAGAAATTCATATGGTCATAACTTTTCACTTCGAGGTCCGATTCAGGCGTATAATATATCGAGACGCTCGAAATTGAACAGTGGAAGCTATTGAGCAATTCAAATGTTCCTAACTTTTCACTCGGAGGTCCGATTCAAGCGCATAATATATCGAGACGCTCGAAATTGAACAACGGAAGCTCTCGAGAAATTCAAATTGTCATAACTTGTCACTCGGAGGTCCGATTCAGGTGCATAATATATCAAGACGCTTGTAATTGCGCAACGGAAGCTTTCGAGAAATTTAAATGGTCATCACTTTTCACTCGGAAGTCTGATTCAGGCGCATCACATATAGAGACGCTCGAAATTGAACAACGGAAGCTCTCGAGATAATCAAATGGTCATAACTTTCAACTCGGAGGTCCGATTCAGGCACATAATATATCGAGACGCCCGAAATTGAACAGCGGAAGCTCTTGAGAAATTCAAATGGTCATTACTTTTAACTCGGTGGTCCGATTTAGGCGTATAATATATCGAGACGCTCGAAATTGAACAGTGGAAGCTATTAAGCAATTCAAATGGTCATAACATTTCACTCGGAGGTCCGATTTAGGCGCATCACATATAGAGACGCTCGCAATTGAACAACGGAAGCTCTCGAGATATTCAAATGGTCATAACTTTTAACTCGGAAGTCCGATTCAGGCACATAATATATCGAGACGCCCGAAATTGAACAGCGGAAGCTCTTGAGAAATTCAAATGGTCATTTCTTTTTACTCGGTGGTCCGATTTAGGCGCATCACATATAGAGACGCTCGAAATTGAACAACGGAAGCTCTCGAGATATTCAAATGGTCATAACTTTTAACTCGGAGGTCGGATTCAGGAACATAATATATCGAGACGCCCGAAATTGAACAATGGAAGCTCTTGAGAAATTCAAATGGTCATTACTTTTCACTCGGAGGTCCGATTCGAGCGCATCACATATAGAGATGCTCGCAATTGAACAACGGAACTTCTCAAGATACTCAAATGGTCATAACTTTTAACTCGGAGCTCGGATTCAAAAACATAATATATCGAGACGCCCGAAATTGAACAGCGGAAGCTCTTGAGAAATTCAAATGGTCATTACTTTTCACTCGGAAGTCCGATTAAGGCGCATCACATATAGAGACACTCGAAATTGAAAAATGGAAGCTCTCGAGGTATTCAAATGGTCATAACTTTTCACTCAGAGGTCCGATTCAGGCGAATACTGTATCGAGACGCCCGAAATTGAACAACGGAAGCTCTTGAGAAATTCAAATGGTTAGTCCTTTTCACTCGGAGGTCCGAATAAGGCGCATCACATATAGAGACGCTCGATATTGAACAACGGAAGCTCTTGAGAAATTCATATGGTCATAACTTTTCACTTCGAGGTCCGATTCAGGCGTATAATATATCGAGACGATCGAAATTGAACAGTGGAAGCTATTGAGCAATTCAAATGTTCCTAACTTTTCACTCGGAGGTCCGATTCAAGCGCATAATATATCGAGACGCTCAAAATTGAACAACGGAAGCTCTCGAGAAATTCAAATTGTCATAACTTGTCACTCGGAGGTCCGATTCAGGTGCATAATATATCAAAACGCTTGTAATGGAGCAACGGAAGCTTTCGAGAAATTTAAATGGTCATCACTTTTCACTCGGAAGTCCGATTCAGGCGCATCACATATAGAGACGCTCGAAATTGAACAACGGAAGCTCTCGAGATAATCAAATGGTCATAACTTTCAACTCGGAGGTCCGATTCAGGCACATAATATATCGAGACGCCCGAAATTGAACAGCGGAAGCTCTTGAGAAATTCAAATGGTCATTACTTTTAACTCAGTGGTCCGATTTAGGCGTATAATATATCGAGACGCTCGAAATTGAACAGTGGAAGCTATTAAGCAATTCAAATGGTCATAACATTTCACTCGGAGGTCCGATTTAGGCGCATCACATATCGAGACGCTCGCAATTGAACAATGGAAGCTCTCGAGATATTCACATGGTCATAACTTTTAACTCGGAAGTCCGATTCAGGCACATAATATATCGAGACGCCTGAAATGAACAATGGAAGCTCTGAGAAATCAAATGGTCATACTTTCACTCGGAGGTCCGAATCGAGCGCATCACATATAGAGACGCTCGAAATTGAACAACGGAAGCTCTCGAGATATTCAAATGGTCATAACTTTTAACTCGGAGGTCGGATTCAGGAACATAATATATCGAGACGCCCGAAATTGAACAATGGAAGCTCTTGAGAAATTCAAATGCTCATTACTTTTCCCTAGGAGGTCCGATTCGAGCGCATCACATATAGAGACGCTCGCAATTGAAAAACGGAAGCTCTCGAGATATTCAAATGATCATAAATTTTCACTCAGAGGTCGGATTCAAAAACATAATATATCGAGACGCCCGAAATTGAACAACGGAAACTCTTGAGAAATTCAAATGGTCATTACTTTTCACTCGGAGGTCCGATTAAGGCGCATCACATATAGAGACGCTCGAAATTGAACAACGGAAGCTCTTGAGAAATTCATATGGTTATTACTTTTCACTCGGAGGTCCGATAAAGGCGCATCACATATACAGACACTCGAAATTGAAAAACGGAAGCTCTCGAGATATTCAAATGGTCATAACTTTTCACTCAGAGGTCCGATTCAGGCGTATAATGTATCGAGACGCCCGAAATTGAACAACGGAAGCTCTTGAGAAATTCAAATGGTCATTACTTTTCACTCGGAGGTCCGAATAAGGCGCATCACATATAGAGACGCTCGATATTGAACAACGGAAGCTCTTGAGAAATTCATATGGTCATAACTTTTCACTTCGAGGTCCGATTCAGGCGTATAATATATCGAGACGATCGAAATTGAACAGTGGAAGCTATTGAGCAATTCAAATGTTCCTAACTTTTCACTCGGAGGTCCGATTCAAGCGCATAATATATCGAGACGCTCAAAATTGAACAACGGAAGCTCTCGAGAAATTCAAATTGTCATAACTTGTCACTCGGAGGTCCGATTCAGGTGCATAATATATCAAGACGCTTGTAATTGAGCAACGGAAGCTTTCGAGAAATTTAAATGGTCATCACTTTTCACTCGGAAGTCCGATTCAGGCGCATCACATATAGAGACGCTCGAAATTGAACAACGGAAGCTCTCGAGATAATCAAATGGTCATAACTTTCAACTCGGAGGTCCGATTCAGGCACATAATATATCGAGACGCCCGAAATTGAACAGCGGAAGCTCTTGAGAAATTCAAATGGTCATTACTTTTAACTCGGTGGTCCGATTTAGGCGTATAATATATCGAGACGCTCGAAATTGAACAATGGAAGCTATTAAGCAATTCAAATGGTCATAACATTTCACTCGGAGGTCCGATTTAGGCGCATCACATATAGAGACGCTCGCAATTGAACAACGGAAGCTCTCGAGATATTCAAATGGTCATAACTTTTAACTCGGAAGTCCGATTCAGGCACATAATATATCGAGACGCCCGAAATTGAACAGCGGAAGCTCATGAGAAATTCAAATGGTCATTACTTTTCACTCGGTGGTCCGATTTAGGCGCATCACATATAGAGACGCCCGAAATTGAACAATGGAAGCTCTTGAGAAATTCAAATGGTCATTACTTTTCACTCGGAGGTCCGATTCGAGCGCATCACATATAGAGATGCTCGCAATTGAACAACGGAACTTCTCAAGATACTCAAATGGTCATAACTTTTAACTCGGAGCTCGGATTCAAGAACATAATATATCGAGACGCCCGAAATTGAACAGCGGAAGCTCTTGAGAAATTCAAATGGTCATTACTTTTCACTCGGAAGTCCGATTAAGGCGCATCACATATAGAGACACTCGAAATTGAAAAATGGAAGCTCTCGAGGTATTCAAATGGTCATAACTTTTCACTCAGAGGTCCGATTCAGGCGAATACTGTATCGAGACGCCCGAAATTGAACAACGGAAGCTCTTGAGAAATTCAAATGGTTAGTCCTTTTCACTCGGAGGTCCGAATAAGGCGCATCACATATAGAGACGCTCGATATTGAACAACGGAAGCTCTTGAGAAATTCATATGGTCATAACTTTTCACTCCGAGGTCCGATTCAGGCGCATAATATATCGAGACGCTCGAAATTGAACAGTGGAAGCTCTTGAGCAATTCAAATGGTCATAACTTTTCACTCGGAGGTCCGATTCAGGCGCATAATATATCGAGACGCTCGAAATTGAACAACGGAAGCTCTCGAGAAATTCAAATGGTCATAACTTGTCACTCGGAGGTCCGATTCAGGCGCATAATATATCGAGACGCTCGTAATTGAGCAACGGAAGCTCTCGAGAAATTCAAATGGTCATCACTTTTCACTCGGAAGTCCGATTCAGGCGCATCACATATCGAGACGCTCGAAATTGAACAACGGAAGCTCTCGAGATATTCAAATGGTCATAACTTGTCACTCGGAGGTCCGATTCAGGTGCATAATATATCGAGACGCTTGTAATTGAGTAACGGAAGCTTTCGAGAAATTCAAATGGTCATCACTTTTCACTCGGAAGTCTGATTCAGGCGCATCACATATAGAGACGCTCGAAATTGAACAACGGAAGCTCTCGAGATAATCAAATGGTGATAACTTTTAACTCGGAGGTCCGATTCAGGCACATAATATATCGAGACGCCCGAAATTGAACAGCGGAAGCTCTTGAGAAATTCAAATGGTCATTACTTTTAACTCGGTGGTCCGATTTAGGCGTATAATATATCGAGACGCTCGAAATTGAACAGTGGAAGCTATTAAGCAATTCAAATGGTCATAACATTTCATTCGGAGGTTCGATTTTGGCGCATCACATATAGAGACGCTCGCAGTTGAACAACGGAAGCTCTCGAGATATTCAAATGGTCATAACTTTTAACTCAAAGGTCCGATTCAGGCACATAAAATATCGAGACGTTCGAAATCGAACAACGGAAGCTCTCGAGAAATTCAAATGGTCATAACTTTTCACTCGGAGGTCCGATTCAGGCGTATAATATATTGAGACGCTCGAAATTGAACAACGAAAGCTCTCGAGAAATTAAAATGGTCATAACTTTTCACTCAGAGATCCAATTCAGGCGTATCATATATCGAGACACTCGAAGTTGAACAGTGGAAGCTCTCGAGAAATTAAAATGGTCAGTTGCGCTCGTCTGCAACTTCACCCAATTCAAGCGTATAATATATCGAGACACTCGAAGTTGAACAGTGGAAGCTCTTGAGCAATTCAAATGGTCATAACTTTTAAGTCGGAGGTCCGATTCAGGCACATTAAATATGGAGACGTTCGAAATCGAACAACGGAAGCTCTCGAGAAATTCAAATGGTCATAACTTTTCACTCGGAGGTTCGATTCAGGCGTATAATATATCGAGACGCCCGAAATTGAACAACGGAAGCTCTCGAGAAATTCAAATGGTCATTACTTTTCACTCGGAGGTCCGATTCAGGCGCATCACATATAGAGACGCTCGAAATTGAAAACCGGAAGCTCTCGAGATATTCAAATGGTCATAACTTTTCACTCGGAGGTCCGATTCAGGCGTATAATATATCGAGAGGCCCGAAATTGAACAACGGAAGCTCTCGAGAAATTCAAATGGTCATTACTTTTCACTCGGAGGTCGGATTCAGGCACATCACATATAGAGACGCTCGCAATTGAACAATGGAAGCTCTCGAGATATTCAAATGGTCATAACTTTTCACTCAGGGGTCCGATTCGAGAGCATCACATATAGAGACACTCGCAATTGAACAACGGAAGCTCTCGAGATATTCAAATGGTCATAACTTTTAACTCGGAGGTCCGATTCACGCATATAATATATCGAGACGCCCGAAATTGAACAACGGAAGCTCTTGAGAAATTCAATGGTCATTACTTTTCACTCGGAGGTCCGATTCAGGCGCA
>NW_024464703.1:151093-151579 GCF_000004515.6 Glycine max
CATAATATATCAAGACGCTTGTAATTGAGCAACGGAAGCTTTCGAGAAATTCAAATGGTCATCACTTTTCACTCGGAAGTCCGATTCAGGCGCATCACATATAGAGACGCTCGAAATTGAACAACGGAAGCTCTCGAGATATTCAAATGGTCATAACTTGTCACTCGGGGGTCCGATTCAGGTGCATAATATATCGAGACGCTTGTAATTGAGTAACGGAAGCTTTCGAGAAATTCAAATGGTCATCACTTTTCACTCGGAAGTCCGATTCAGGCGCATCACATATAGAGACGCTCGAAATTGAACAACGGAAGCTCTCGAGAAATTCAAATCGTCATAACTTGTCACTCGGAGGTCCGATTCAGGTGCATAATATATCGAGACGCTTGTAATTGAGTAACGGAAGCTTTCGAGAAATTCAAATGGTCATCACTTTTCACTCGGAAGTCCCGATTCAGGCGCATCACATATAGAGACGCTCGAAAT
>NW_024464703.1:151710-153613 GCF_000004515.6 Glycine max
CTTTTAACTCGGTGGTCCGATTTAGGCGTATAATATATCGAGACGCTCGAAATTGAACAGTGGAAGCTTTAAGCAATTCAAATGGTCATAACATTTCATTCGGAGGTTCGATTTTGGCGCATCACATATAGAGACGCTCGCAGTTGAACAACGGAAGCTCTCGAGATATTCAAATGGTCATAACTTTTAACTCAAAGGTCCGATTCAGGCACATAAAATATCGAGACGTTCGAAATCGAACAACGGAAGCTCTCGAGAAATTCAAATGGTCATAACTTTTCACTCGGAGGTCCGATTCAGGCGTATAATATATTGAGACGCTCGAAATTGAACAACGAAAGCTCTCGAGAAATTAAAATGGTCATAACTTTTCACTCAGAGATCCAATTCAGGCGTATCATATATCGAGACACTCGAAGTTGAACAGTGGAAGCTCTCGAGAAATTAAAATGGTCATAACTTTTCACTCAGAGATCCAATTCAAGCGTATAATATATCGAGACGTTCGAAATTGAACAGTGGAAGCTATTGAGCAATTCAAATGTTCCTAACTTTTCACTCGGAGGTCCGATTCAAGCGCATAATATATCGAGACGCTCGAAATTGAACAACAGAAGCTCTCGAGAAATTCAAATTGTCATAACTTGTCACTCGGAGGTCCGATTCAGGTGCATAAAATACCGAGACGCTTGTAATTGAGCAACGGAAGCTTTTGAGAAATTTAAATGGTCATCACTTTTCACTCGGAAGTCCGATTCAGGCGCATCACATATAGAGACACTCGCAATTGAACAACGGAAGCTCTCGAGATATTCAAATGGTCATATCTTGTCACTCGGAGGTCCGATTCAGGTGCATAATATATCGAGACGCCTGAAATTGAGCAACGGAAGCTCTTGAGAAATTCAAATGGTCATTACTTTTCACTCGGAAGTCCGATTCAGGCACATCACATATAGAGACGCTCGAAATTGAACAATGGAAGCTCTTGAGAAATTCAAATGGTCATTACTTTTTCACTCGGAGGTCCGATTCAGGCGCATCACATATAGAGACGCTCGCAATTGAACAACGGAAGTTCTCGAGATATTCAAATGGTCATAACTTTTAACTCGGAGGTCCGATTCAGGCGTATAATATATCGAGACGCCCGAAATTGAACAACGGAAGCTCTTGAGAAATTTAAATGGTCATTACTTTTCACTCGGAGGTCCGATTTAGGCGTATAATATATCGAGACCCTCGAAATTGAATAGTGGAAGGTATTGAGCTATTCAAATGGTCATTACTTTTCTCTCGGAAGTCGAATTCAGGCATATCACATATAGAGACGCTCGAAATTGAACAACGGAAGCTCTCGAGATATTCAAATGGTCATAACTTTTCACTCAGAGGTCCGATTCGAGAGCATCACGTATAGAGACACTCGCAATTGAACAACGGAAGCTCTCGAGATATTCAAATGGTCATAACTTTTAGCTCGGAGGTCGGATTCAGGCGTATAATATATCGACACGCCCGAAATTGAACAACGGAAGCTCTTGAGAAATTCAAATGTTCATTACTTTTCACTCGGAGGTCCGATTCAGGCGCATCACATACAGAGACGCTCGAAATTGAAAACCGGAAGCTCTCGAGATATTCAAATGGTCATAACTTTTAACTCGGAGGTCCGATTCAGGCACATAATATATCGAGACGCCCGAAATTGAACAGCGGAAGCTCTTGAGAAATTCATATGGTCATAACTTTTCACTTCGAGGTCCGATTCAGGTGTATAATATATCGAGACGTTCGAAATTGAACAGTGGAAGCTATTGAGCAATTCAAATGTTCCTAACTTTTCACTCGGAGGTCCGATTCAAGGGCCAAATTTCGCGGCAATACCTTAATGGGACCAAAC
>NW_024464703.1:171698-172719 GCF_000004515.6 Glycine max
CCCACAATTGTCATAACTTGTCACTCGGAGGTCCGATTCAGGTGCATAATATATCAAGACGCTTGTAATTGAGCAACGGAAGCTTTCGAGAAATTCAAATGGTCATCACTTTTCACTCGGAAGTCCGATTCAGGCGCATCACATATAGAGACGCTCGAAATTGAACAACGGAAGCTCTCGAGATAATCAAATGGTCATAACTTTTAACTCGGAGGTCCGATTCAGGCACATAATATATCGAGACGCCCGAAATTGAACAGCGGAAGCTCTTGAGAAATTCAAATGGTCATTACTTTTAACTCGGTGGTCCGATTTAGGCGTATCATATATCGAGACACTCGAAGTTGAACAGTGGAAGCTCTCGAGAAATTAAAATGGTCATAACTTTTCACTCAGAGATCCAATTCAAGCGTATAATATATCGAGACACTCGAAGTTGAACAGTGGAAGCTCTTGAGCAATTCAAATGGTCATAACTTTTAAGTCGGAGGTCCGATTCAGGCATATTAAATATCGAGACGTTCGGAATCGAACAACGGAAGCTCTCGAGAAATTCAAATGGTCATAACTTTTCACTCGGAGGTCCGATTCAGGCGTATAATATATCGAGACGCCCGAAATTGAACAACGGAAGCTCTTGAGAAATTCAAATGGTCATTACTTTTCACTCGGACGTCCGATTCGAGCGCATCACATATAGAGACGCTCGCAATTGAACAACGGAAGTTCTCGAGATATTCAAATGGTCATAACTTTTAACTCGGAGGTCCGATTCAGGCGTATAATATATCGAGACGCCCGAAATTGAACAACGGAAGCTCTTGAGAAATTTAAATGGTCATTACTTTTCCCTCGGAGGTCCGATTTAGGCGTATAATATATCGAGACCCTCGAAATTGAATAGTGGAAGGTATTGAGCTATTCAAATGGTCATTACTTTTCTCTCGGAAGTCGAATTCAGGCATATCACATATAGAGACGCTCGAAATTGAACAACGGAAGCTCTCGAGATATTCAAATG
>NW_024464703.1:173203-174734 GCF_000004515.6 Glycine max
CGATTCAGCGCATAATATATCGAGACGCTCGAAATTGAACAACGGAAGCTCTCGAGAAATTCAAATGGTCATAACTTGTCACTCGGAGGTCCGATTCAGGCGCATAATATATCGAGACGCTCGAAATTGAACAACGGAAGCTATTGAGCAATTCAAATGGTCATCACTTTTCACTCGGAGGTCCGATTCAGGCGCATCATATATAGAGACGCTCGAAATTGAACAACGGAAGCTCTCGAGATATTCAAATTGTCATAACTTGTCACTCGGAGGTCCGATTCAGGTGCATAATATATCAAGACGCTTGTAATTGAGCAACGGAAGCTTTCGAGAAATTCAAATGGTCATCACTTTTCACTCGGAAGTCCGATTCAGGCGCATCACATATAGAGACGCTCGAAATTGAACAACGGAAGCTCTCGAGATAATCAAATGGTCATAACTTTTAACTCGGAGGTCCGATTCAGGCACATAATATATCGAGACGCCCGAAATTGAACAGCGGAAGCTCTTGAGAAATTCAAATGGTCATTACTTTTAACTCGGTGGTCCGATTTAGGCGTATCATATATCGAGACACTCGAAGTTGAACAGTGGAAGCTCTCGAGAAATTAAAATGGTCATAACTTTTCACTCAGAGATCCAATTCAAGCGTATAATATATCGAGACACTCGAAATTGAACAATGGAAGCTCTTGAGAAATTCAAATGGTCATTACTTTTTCACTCGGAGGTCCGATTCAGGCGCATCACATATAGAGACGCTCGAAATTGAACAACGGAAGCTCTCGAGATATTCAAATGGTCATAACTTTTCACTCAGAGGTCCGATTCAGGCGTATAATATATCGAGACGCCCGAAATTGAACAACGAAAGCTCTTGAGAAATTCAAATGGTCATTACTTTTCACTCGGACGTCCGATTCGAGCGCATCACATATAGAGACGCTCGCAATTGAACAACGGAAGTTCTCGAGATATTCAAATGGTCATAACTTTTAACTCAGAGGTCCGATTCAGGCGTCTAATGTATCGAGAAGCCCGAAATTGAACAATGGAAGCTCTTGAGAAATTCAAATGTTCATTACTTTTCACTCGGACGTCCGATTCGAGCGCATCACATATAGAGACGTTGCAATTGAACAACGGAAGTTCTCGAGATATTCAAATGGTCATAACTTTTAACTCAGAGGTCGGATTCAGGCACATAATATATCGAGACGCCCGAAATTGAACAACGGAAGCTCTTGAGAAATTCAAATGGTCATTACTTTTAACTCGGTGGTCCGATTTAGGCGTATAATATATCGAGACGCTCGAAATTGAACAGTGGAAGCTATTAAGCAATTCAAATGGTCATAACATTTCACTCGGAGGTCCGATTAAGGCGCATCACATATAGAGACGCTCGAAATTGAACAACGGAAGCTCTCGAGATATTCAAATGGTCATAACTTTTAACTCAGAGGTCCGATTCAGGCGTCTAATGTATCGAGAAGCCCGAAATTGAACAATGGAAGCTTTTGAGAAA
>NW_024464703.1:174957-179599 GCF_000004515.6 Glycine max
GCGCATCACATATTGAGACGCTCGAAATGAACAACGGAAGCTCTCGAGATATTCAAATGGTCATAACTTTTCACTCAGAGTCCGATTCAGGCACATAATATATCGAGACGCCCGAAATTGAAAAACGGAAGCTCTTGAGAAATTCAAATGGTCATTACTTTTCACTCGGAGGTCCGATTCGAGCGCATCACATATAGAGACGCTCGCAATTGAACAACGGAAGTTCTCGAGATATTCAAATGGTCATAACTTTTCACTCGGATGTCCGATTAACGCACATAAAATATCGAGACGCTCTAAATTGAACAACCGAAGCTCTAGAGAAATTCAAATGGTCACAACTTTTCACTCGGAGGTCCGATTCAGGCGTATAATATATCGAGACGCTAGAAATTGAAAAGTGGAAGCTATTGAGCAATTCAAATGGTCTTAACTTTTCTCTCGGAGGTCCGATTCAAGCGCATAAGATATCGAGACGCTCGAAATTGAACAACGGAAGCTCTCGAGAAATTCAAATGGTCATAACTTGTCACTAAGAGGTCCGATTCAATCACATAAAATATCGAGACGCTCGAAATTGAACAATGGAAGTTCTTGAGCAATTCAAATGGTCCTAACTTTTCACTCAGAGGTCCGATTCAAGTGCATAATATATCGAGACGCTCGAAATTGAACAACGGAAGCTCTCGAGAAATTCAAATCGTCATAACTTGTCACTCGGAGGTCCGACTCAGGTGCATAATATACCGAGACGCTTGTAATTGAGCAACGGAAGCTTTCGAGAAATTTAAATGGTCATCACTTTTCACTCGGAAGTCCGATTCAGGCGCATCACATATAGAGACGCTCGAAATTGAACAACGGAAGCTCTCGAGAAATTCAAATGGTCATATCTTGTCACTCGGAGGTCCGATTCAGGTGCATAACATATCGAGACGCCCGAAATTGAGCAACGGAAGCTCTTGAGAAATTCAAATGGTCATTACTTTTCACTCGGAAGTCCGATTCAGGCACATCACATATAGAGACGCCCGAAATTGAACAATGGAAGCTCTTGAGAAATTCAAATGGTCATTACTTTTTCACTCGGAGGTCCGATTCAGGCGCATCACATATAGAGACGCTCGAAATTGAACAACGGAAGCTCTCGAGATATTCAAATGGTCATAACTTTTCACTCAGAGGTCCGATTCAGGCGTATAATATATCGAGACGCCCGAATTGAACAACGAAAGCTCTTGAGAAATTCAAATGGTCATTACTTTTCACTCGGACGTCCGATTCGAGCGCATCACATATAGAGACGCTCGCAATTGAACAACGGAAGTTCTCGAGATATTCAAATGGTCATAACTTTTAACTCAGAGGTCCGATTCAGGCGTCTAATGTATCGAGAAGCCCGAAATTGAACAATGGAAGCTCTTGAGAAATTCAAATGTTCATTACTTTTCACTCGGACGTCCGATTCGAGCGCATCACATATAGAGACGTTGCAATTGAACAACGGAAGTCTCGAGATATCAAATGGTCATAACTTTTAACTCAGAGGTCGGATTCAGGCACATAATATATCGAGACGCCCGAAATTGAACAACGGAAGCTCTTGAGAAATTCAAATGGTCATTACTTTTAACTCGGTGGTCCGATTTAGGCGTATAATATATCGAGACGCTCGAAATTGAACAGTGGAAGCTATTAAGCAATTCAAATGGTCATAACATTTCACTCGGAGGTCCGATTAAGGCGCATCACATATAGAGACGCTCGAAATTGAACAACGGAAGCTCTCGAGATATTCAAATGGTCATAACTTTTAACTCAGAGGTCCGATTCAGGCGTCTAATGTATCGAGAAGCCCGAAATTGAACAATGGAAGCTCTTGAGAAATTCAAATGTTCATTACTTTTCACTCGGACGTCCGATTCGAGCGCATCACATATAGAGACGTTGCAATTGAACAACGGAAGTTCTCGAGATATTCAAATGGTCATAACTTTTAACTCAGAGGTCGGATTCAGGCACATAATATATCGAGACGCCCGAAATTGAACAGCGGAAGCTCTTGAGAAATTCAAATGGTCATTACTTTTCACTCGGAGGTCCGATTAAGGCGCATCACATATAGAGACGCTCGAAATTGAACAACGGAAGCTCTCGAGATATTCAAATGGTCATAACTTTTCACTCAGAGTCCGATTCAGGCACATAATATATCGAGACGCCCGAAATTGAAAAACGGAAGCTCTTGAGAAATTCAAATGGTCATTACTTTTCACTCGGAGGTCCGATTCGAGCGCATCACATATAGAGACGCTCGCAATTGAACAACGGAAGTTCTCGAGATATTCAAATGGTCATAACTTTTCACTCGGATGTCCGATTAACGCACATAAAATATCGAGACGCTCTAAATTGAACAACCGAAGCTCTAGAGAAATTCAAATGGTCACAACTTTTCACTCGGAGGTCCGATTCAGGCGTATAATATATCGAGACGCTAGAAATTGAAAAGTGGAAGCTATTGAGCAATTCAAATGGTCTTAACTTTTCTCTCGGAGGTCCGATTCAAGCGCATAAGATATCGAGACGCTCGAAATTGAACAACGGAAGCTCTCGAGAAATTCAAATGGGCATAACTTGTCACTAAGAGGTCCGATTCAATCACATAAAATATCGAGACGCTCGAAATTGAACAATGGAAGTTCTTGAGCAATTCAAATGGTCCTAACTTTTCACTCAGAGGTCCGATTCAAGTGCATAATATATCGAGACGCTCGAAATTGAACAACAGAAGCTCTCGAGAAATTCAAATCGTCATAACTTGTCACTCGGAGGTGCGACTCACGTGCATAATATATCGAGACGCTTGTGATTGAGCAACGGAAGCTTTCGAGAAATTCAAATGGTCATCACTTTTCACTCGGAAGTCCGATTCAGGCGCATCACATATAGAGACGCTCGAAATTGAACAACGGAAGCTCTCGAGAAATTCAAATGGTCATAACTTGTCACTCGGAGGCCCGATTCAGGTGCATAATATATCGAGACGCTTGTAATTGAGCAACGGAAGCTCTCGAGAAATTCAAATGGTCATAACTTTTAACTCGGAGGTCCGATTCAGGCACATAATATATCGAGACGCCCGAAATTGAACAACGGAAGCTCCTGAGAAATTCAAATGGTCATTACTTTTCACTCGGAGGTCCGATTTAGGCGTATAATATATCGAGACGCTCGAAATTGAACAGTGGAAGGTATTGAGCAATTCAAATGGTCATTACTTTTCACTCGGAGGTCCGATTCAGGCGCATGACATATAGAGACACTCGAAATTGAACAACGGAATCTCTCGAGATATTCAAATGGTCATAACTTTTCACTCAGAGTCCGATTCAGGCACATAATATATCGAGACGCCCGAAATGGAAAAACGGAAGCTCTTGAGAAATTCAAATGGTCATTACTTTTCACTCGGAGGTCCGATTCGAGCGCATCACATATAGAGACGCTCGCAATTGAACAACGGAAGCTCTCGAGATATTCAAATGGTCATAACTTTTAACTCGGAGGTCGGATTCAGAGACACATAATATATCGAGAATCCCGAAATTGAACTACGGAAGCTCTTGAGAATTCGATGGTCATTACTTTTCACTCAGAGTCCGATTCAGGCGCATCACATATTGAGACGCTCGCAATTGAACAACGGAACTTCTCGAGATATTCAAATCGTCAAAACTTTTAACTCGGAGGTCCGATTAACGCACATAAAATATCGAGACGCTCTAAATTGAACAACCGAAGCTCTAGAGAAATTCAAATGGTCACAACTTTTCACTCGGAGGTCCGATTCAGGCGTATAATATATCGAGACGCTAGAAATTGAAAAGTGGAAGCTATTGAGCAATTCAAATGGTCTTAACTTTTCTCTCGGAGGTCCGATTCAAGCGCATAAGATATCGAGACGCTCGAAATTGAACAACAGAAGCTCTCGAGAAATTCAAATGGTCATAACTTGTCACTAAGAGGTCCGATTCAATCACATAAAATATCGAGACGCTCGAAATTGAACAATGGAAGTTCTTGAGCAATTCAAATGGTCCTAACTTTTCACTCGGAGGTCCGATTCAAGCGCATAATATATCGAGACGCTCGAAATTGAACAACGGCAGCTCTCGAGAAATTCAAATGGTCATAACTTGTCACTCGGAGGTCCGATTCAATCACATAAAATATCGAGACGCTCGAAATTGAACAATGTAAGCTCTTGAGAAATTCAAATGGTCATTACTTTTCACTCGGAAGTCCGATTCAGGCACATCACATATAGAGACGCTCGAAATTGAACAACGGAAGCTCTCGAGATATTCAAATGGTCATAACTTGTCACTTGGAGGTCCGTTTTAGGTGCATAATATACCGAGACGCTTGTAATTGAGCAACGGAAGCTTTCGAGAAATTTAAATGGTCATCACTTTTCACTCGGAAGTCCGATTCAGGCGCATCACATATAGAGACGCTCGAAATTGACAACGAAGCTCTCGAGATATTCAAATGGTCATAACTTTTTAACTCGGAGGTCCGATTCAGGCACATAATATATCGAGACGCCCGAAATTGAACAACGGAAGCTCCTGAGAAA
>NW_024464703.1:182184-186716 GCF_000004515.6 Glycine max
AAGATATCAAGATGGTCATAACTTATAACTCGGAGGTCCGATGCAGGTACATAATATATCGAGACGCTCGTAATTGAGCAACAGAAGCTCTTGAGGAAATACAAATGGTGAGGACTTTACACTCGGAGGTCCGATTAAGACGCATCACATATAGAGACGCTCGCAATTGAACAATGTGAAACTCTCGAGATATTCAAATGGTCAGAACTTTAACTCAGAGGTCGGATTGAGGCACATAATATATCGAGACACCTGAAATTGAACAACGGAAGCTCTTGAGAAATTCAAATGGTCATTACATTTACCTCGGAGGTCCGATCAGGCGCATCACATATAGAGAAGCTGGAAATTGAACAACGGAAAACTCACGAGATATTCAAATGGTCATAACTTTTTAACTCAGAGGTCCGATTCAGGCACATAACATATCGAGACGCCCGAAATTATACAACGGAAGCTCTTCAGAAATTCAAATGGTCATTACTTTTCACTCGGAGGTCCAATTCGAGCGCATCACATATAGAGACGCTCGCAATTGAACAACGGAAGCTCTCGAGATATTCAAATGGTCTTAACTTTTCTCTCGGAGGTCCAATTCAGGCGTATAATATATCAAGACGCTCGCAATTGAACAACGGAAGTTCTCGAGATATTCAAATGGTCATAACTTTTCACTCGGAGGTCCGATTCAGGCACATAATATATCGAGACTCTCGAAATTGAACAACGGAAGCTCTCGAGAAATTGAAATGGTCATAACTTTTCACTCGGAGGTCCGATTCAGGCGTATAATATATCGAGACTCTCGAAATTGAACAACGGAAGCTCTCGAGATATTCAAATGGTCATAACTTTTAACTCGGAGGTCCAATTCAGGCACATAATATATCGAGACGCTCGAAATTGAACAACGGAAGCTCTTGAGAAATTCAAATGGTCATAACTTTTCACTCGGAGGTCCGATTCAAGCGTATAATATATCGAGAAGCTCGAAATTGAACAACTGAAGCTCTCGAGAAATTAAAATGGTCTTAACTTTTCTCTCGGAGGTCCGATTCAGACGTATAATATATCGAGACGCTCGCAATTGAACAACGGAAGTTCTCGAGATATTCAAATGGTCATAACTTTTCACTCAGAGGTCCGATTCAGGCGTTTAATGTATCGAGACGCCCAAATTGAACAACGGAAGCTCTTGAGAAATTCAAATGGTCATTACTTTTCATTCGGACGTCCGATTCGAGCGCATCACATATAGAGACGCTCGCAATTGAACAACGAAAGTTCTCGAGATATTCAAATGGTCATAACTTTTAACTCGGAGGTCGGATTCAGGCACATAATATATCGAGACGCCCGAAATTGAACAACGGAAGCTCCTGAGAAATTCAAATCGAGACTTATAGTTAGACAAAGGGTCCGATTCGAGCGCATCACATATAGAGACGCTCGCAATTGAACAACGGAAGCTCTCGAGATATTCAAATGGTCATAAATTTTAACTCGGAGGTCGGATTCACAGACACATAATATATCGAGAATCCCGAAATTGAACTACGGAAGCTCTTGAGAAATTCAAATGGTCATTACTTTTAACTCGTAGGTCCGATTCAGGCGCATCACAGATAGAGACACTCGCAATTGAACAACGGAAGCTCTCGAGATATTCAATTGAATCCTGGCAACTCGGAGGTCCGATTCAGGCACATAAAATATCGAGACGTTCGAAATCGAAAAACGGAAGCTCTCGAGAAATTCAAATGGTCATAACTTTTCACTCGGAGGTCCGATTCAGGCGTACAATATATTGAGACGCTCGAAATTTAACAACGCAAGCTCTCGAGAAATTAAAATGGTCATAACTTTTCACTCAGAGATCCAATTCAGGCGTATAATATATCGAGACGCTAGAAATTGAACAGTGGAAGCTATTGAGCAATTCAAATGGTCTTAACTTTTCACTCGGAGGTCCGATTCATGCGCATAAGATATCTAGACGCTCGAATTTGAACAACGGAAGCTCTCGAGAAATTCAAATGGTCATAACTCTTAACTCGGAGGTCCGATTCAGGCACATAAAATATCGAGACGCTCGAAATTGAACAATGGAAGTTCTTGAGCAATTCAAATGGTCCTAGCTTTTCACTCGGAGGTCCGATTCAAGCGCATAATATATCAAGACGCTCGAAATTGAACAACGGAAGCTATTGAGCAATTCAAATGGTCTTAACTTTTCACTCGGAGGTCCGATTCAAGCGCATAAGATATCTAGACGCTCGAAATTGAACAACGGAAGCTCTCGAGAAATTCAAATGGTCATAACTTGTCACTCAGAGGTCCGATTCAATCACATAAAATATCGAGACGCTCGAAATTGAATAATGGAAGTTCATGAGCAATTCAAATGGTCCTAACTTTTCACTGGAGGTCCGATTCAAGCGCATAATATATCAAGACGCTCGAAATTGAACAACGGAAGCTCTCGAGAAATTCAAATGGTCATAACTTGTCACTCGGAGGTCCGATTCAGGTGCATAATATACCGAGACGCTTGTAATTGAGCAACGGAAGCTTTCGAGAAATTTAAATGGTCATCACTTTTCACTCAGAAGTCCGATTGAGGCGCATCACATATAGAGACACTCGAAATTGAACAACGGAAGCTCTCGAAAAATTCAAATGGTCATAACTTGTCACTCGGAGGTCCGATTCAGGTGCATAATATATCGAGATGCTTGTAATTGAGCAACGGAAGCTTTCGAGAAATTCAAATGGACATCTCTTTTCACTCGGAAGTCCGATTCAGGCGCATCACATATAGAGACACTCGAAATTGAATAGTGGAAGCTCTCGAGATATTCAAATGGTCATAACTTTTAACTTGGAGGTCCGATTCAGGCACATAATATATCGAGACGCCCGAAATTGAACAACGGAATCTCTTGAGAAATTCAAACGGTCATTACTTTTCACTCGAAGGTCCGATCAGGCGCATCACATATAGAGACGCTCGCAATTGAACAACGGAAGCTCTCGAGATATTCAAATCGTCATAACTTTTAACTCGGAGGTCTGATTAACGCACATAAAATATCGAGACGCTCTAAGTTGAACAACCGAAGCTCTCGAGAAATTCAAATGGTCACAACTTTTCACTCGGAGGTCCGATTCAGGCGTATAATATATCGAGACGCTAGAAATTGAATAGTGGAAGCTATTGAGCAATTCAAATGGTCTTAACTTTTCACTCGGAGGTCCGATTCAAGCGCATAAGATATCGAGACGCTCGAAATTGAACAACGGAAGCTCTCGAGAAATTCAAATGGTCATAACTTGTCACCCGGAGGTCTGATTCAGGTGCATAATATACCGAGAAGCTTGTAATTGAGCAACGGAAGCTTTCGAGAAATTTAAATTGTCATCACTTTTCACTCGGAAGTCCGATTCAGGCGCATCACATATAGAGACGCTCGAAATTGAACAACGGAAGCTCTCGAGAAATTCAAATGGTCATAACTTGTCACTCGGAGGTCCGATTCAGGTGCATAATATATCGAGACGCTTGTAATTGAGCAACAGAAGCTTTCGAGAAATTCAAATGGACATCGCTTTTCACTCGGAAGTCCGATTCAGGCGCATCACATATAGAGACACTCGAAATTGAACAGTGGAAGCTCTCGAGATATTCAAATGGTCATAACTTTTAACTCGGAGGTCCGATTCAGGCACACAATATATCGAGACGCCCGAAATTGAACAACGGAAGCTCTTGAGAAATTCAAACGGTCATTACTTTTCACTCGAAGGTCCGATCAGGCGCATCACATATAGAGATGCTCGCAATTGAACAACGGAAGCTCTCGAGATATTCAAATAGTCATAGCTTTTAACTCGGAGGTCCGATTCAGGCACATAAAATATCGAGACGCTCGAAATTGAACAATGGAATCCCTCGAGAAATTCAAATGGTCATTACTTTTCACTTGGAGGTCCGATTCAGGAGTATAATATATTGAGACGCTAGAAATTGAACAACGGAAGCTCTCGAGAAATTCAAATGGTCATAACTTTTCACTTCGAGGTCCAATTCAGGCGTATAATATATTGAGACGCTCGGAATTGAACAGTGGAAGCTATTGAGCAATTCAAATAGTCATAACTTTTAACTCGGAGGTCCGATTCAGGCACATAATATATTGAGATGTCTGAAATTGAATAACGAAAGCTCTTGAAAATTCATATGGTTATAACTTTTCACTAGGAGGTCTGATTCACGCACATAATATATCGAGACGCTCGAAATTGAGTAACGGAAGCTCTTGAGAAATTCAAATGGTCATTACATTTCACTCGGAAGTGCGATTCAGGCACATCACATATAGAGACACTCGAAATTGAACAACGAAATCTCTCGAGATATTCAAATGGTCATAACTTTTCACTCAAAGGTCCGATTCGAGAGCATCACATATAGAGACGCTCGCGATTGAACAACGGAAGCTCTCGACTCTTGCTTCATCTTGTGAGTCGTT